>NC_053023.1:700340786-700437799 GCF_003073215.2 Triticum urartu
CGGACACGTCCGTCGGCGCGGATTTTTGTCCGGTGCGACGCGGGTGGAGGTGGATCTGAGGTTAGGGATGGAGGGGATCCGGGATATTTTGAGGGGGACCTTTATATAGGCATAGGAGGAGCTAGGAGAGTCCAAATGAGGTGCGGTTTTCGGCCACGCGATCGTGATCAAACGCTCTAGATGGTGGAGTAGAGCTTGGTGGGTTTTCGGCCAAATAAGAGGGGTGTTGGGCTGCAACACACACGAGGCCTTTTCGGTCCCTCGGTTAACCGTTGGAGTATCAAACGGAGTCCAAATGGTACGAAACTTGACAGGCGGTCTACCGGTAGTAAACCAAGGCCGCTTGGCAAGTCTCGGTCCAATCCAGAAATGTTTAATCCCCACACACGAAAGAAAGCTAGAAATGACCACCGGAGGAGAACGAAGCGCCGGAATGCAAAATGGACAACGGGGAAAATGCTCGAATGCATGAGACGAACACGTATGCAAATGCAATGCACATGATGACATGATATGAGATGCATGACAACGATAACAACACACGGAGACAAAGACCCGGACCCGAGGAAATAAATATAACTTAACGCCGGAAACGTCAAGAGTTGGAGTACAAATTGGGAAAGTTATATCCGGGGCGTTACAACACTCCACCACTACGAAAAGATCTCGTCCCGAGATCTAGGACTGAAAGAACGCCGGGTACTCAGAACGGAGGTGATCCTCGCGTTCCCAGGTAGCTTCACGGTCGGAATGGTGTGACCACTTGACTTTGAGAAATTTGATTGACTTGTTGCGAGTCTTGCGTTCAGTCTCTTCAAGAATAGCAACTGGGTGCTCACGATAAGAGAGATCTTCTTGGAGCTCAATGTCCTCGAAGTTGATTGTGCGGTCAGGAGTCTTGAAGCACTTTCGAAGCTGAGAGACATGGAAGACATCATGAACATTTGCAAAGTTTGAAGGAAGATCGAGTTGATAGGCGAGGTCGCCTCTCTTGCTGACAATCTTGAAAGGTCCCACGTATCTAGGGGCAAGCTTCCCTTTGATACCGAAACGATGAGTACCTTTCATAGGAGAGATGCGGAGGTAAACATGATCTCCGATCTCGAAAGCCAAATCACGGTGCTTACTACCATAGTAGCTCCTCTGGCGGGATTGGGCTGCTTTGAGGTTATCACGAATGACTTTGCACATTTCCTCTGCCTCTGTGATTAAGTCATTACCCAGCAGCTGACGTTCATCGGTTTCAGACCAGTTGAGAGGGGTACGACACTTCCTGCCATACAGAATTTCAAATGGGGCCTTGCCTGAACTTGCTTCAAAACTGTTGTTGTAGGAGAAGTCAGCATAAGGAAGACAATCCTCCCACTTCATGCCGAAGGAGATCACACAAGCCCTGAGCATATCTTCAAGAATCTGGTTGACACGCTCGACTTGACCGCTTATTTGAGGATGGAAAGCTGTGCTGAAGCGGATGTTGGTGCCCATGGCCTTCTGAAAAGAATCCCAAAACTTGGAGGTAAAGATGTTGCCACGGTCTGAAGATATCACTTGAGGGATACCGTGCAGAGAGACAATTCGAGAGGTATAGAGTTCCGCCAATTGAGCTGCAGTGATCGACTCTTTGATAGGCAAAAAGTGAGCCACTTTGGTGAGTTTGTCGATGACAACGAATATAGCATCATTGCCACGCTTGGACTTTGGAAACCCAGTCACGAAGTCCATTTCAATGTGGTCAAACTTCCATTCTGGAATGGCAAGAGGTTGGAGGAGACCTGCTGGCCTTTGGTGTTCTGCCTTCACTCTTCTGCAGACATCACATTCATTCACGAATTGAGCGATCTCGCGCTTCATTCGAGTCCACCAATAAGCTTGCTTAAGGTCCTGATACATCTTCGTGCTCCCAGGGTGGATGGAGAGGAGAGAATTGTGAGCCTCGTTCATGATCACTTTACGGAGGTCACCTTTGGGTACAACAATTCGATCCTCGAAGAAGAGAGTATCCTTGTCATCAAGGCGGTAGCACTTGTACTTGGGTTGACTCTTGGCAATCCCAATCTTCACCTTTTTCACCATAGCATCAAGAAGCTGGGCTTGGCGAATCTGGTCTTCCAAGGTAGGAGAGACTTGAAGGTTGGCGAGGAAACCTTGAGGAACAACTTGCAGATTAAGTTTGCGGAAAGCTTCACAAAGCTCGGGTTGATAAGGCTTAAGAATCAGACTGTTGCAATAAGCCTTCCTGCTCAATGCATCAGCAATCACATTGGCCTTGCCTGGAGTATACTCAATACTCGGATTATACTCTTGAATCATTTCGACCCATCGAGTTTGCCTGAGGTTGAGATTAGGCTGAGTGAAGATGTACTTGAGACTCTTGTGATCAGTGAAAATGTCCACTTTTCTTCCCAATAGAAGATGTCTCCAAGTCAACAGATCATGCACAACTACCGCCAACTCGAGATCATGAGTGGGGTAGTTCTTCTCATTAGACTTCAACTGGCGAGAGGTATAAGCAACAACTTTCTTCTCTTGCATCAATACTGTGCCAAGACCTTGGAGAGAGGCATCACAAAAGACCTCGTACGGCTTGGATTCATCAGGCGGATTCAGAACTGGAGCAGTGATCAACTTCTCCTTCAAAGTGTTGAAAGCAATATCACACTCCAGAGACCAAACGTACTTGACGTGCTTCTGAAGAAGATTTGAGAGAGGCTTCACGATCTTAGAAAAGTTTTCAACGAATCTTCGGCAATAGCTTGCGAGACCGAGGAAACTGCGGAGTTGCTTCATGTTCTGAGGAGGTTCCCAATTCACAATTGCAGACACCTTCTCGGGATTCACGGTAATGCCCTTGGCAGAGATGATATGACCAAGATAAAGAACCTCATCGAGCCAAAATTTGCACTTGGAGAACTTGGCGTAGAACTGGTGTTCTCTAAGCTTATCAAGGACCAAACGCAAGTGCTTGGCATGATCTTCCTTGTTCTTGGAGAAAACCAGAATGTCGTCGAGATAGACCAAAACGAAGTCATTGGTGTAGGTGTTGAAGATGAAGTTCATCATGCGAGAGAACGTCGGAGGGGCGTTGACGTGGCCAAAAGACATGACAGTGTATTCATATGAACCAAAGCTTGTCCTGAAAGCCGTCTTGGGAATATCTTGCTCACGGATTCGAATCTGATGATAACCCATACGGAGATCAAACTTGGAGAATACTTGGGCACCTTTGAGTTGTTCGAACAGCTCATTGATGTTGGGAAGTGGGTATTTGTTCTTGATGGTCTTCTTGTTCAATGGACGGTAATCAACACAAAGTCGGTCCGATCCATCCTTCTTCTTCACAAAAAGAACACCACAACCCCACGGAGAAGAACTAGGCCGGATGAGACCCATTCTCTCTTGCTCATCGAGTTGCTTCTTCAGCTCCTTCAACTCTTCAGGTCCGAGCTTGTAAGGACATTTGCACACAGGTTCCGTACCGGACTCAAGATCAATAACGAATTCAACTGGCCGGTGCGGAGGCATTCCTAGAAGCTCTTCTGGAAAGACGTCTTGATATTCGCAAACGACTGGAATTTGCGAGATAGCATCCAGTTCACCCTTCTCATTGAGAGAAAACAGACGGATGGTATTATCCCGAGCGACAAAGACAATTACATCCTCAGACAAATGAGTCAATTGAATCTGCCTGGCTACACAATCAAGCTGAGCCTTGTGCTTAGAAAGCCAATCCATTCCGAGAATAAGATCAATATCCGAGTCACCAAGAACATTTGGAGAGGACAAGAACTTATAGTCACCCAAAGTGATTGTAACATCTGGAACACATACTCAAGATGTCATTTGACGGGCCGGAGAAACAATAGCCAACGGTTTCAACAACACTTGAGTAACAAAATCATGCTTAGATGCAAAAGGTCTCGACATGAAACAATGTGATGCACCAGTGTCAAAAAGAACTCTTGCAAGAATATCGTTAACAGGAAGGTTACCCATGATGACATATGATGAATCCTCTGCCTGAGCTGCGTTCATCAAGTTGACCTTGGCGTGCTTGGGGTTATGCTTGACCACAGCTGTACTAGCCGATCTCACAGGAGGAGGAGGAGGAAGACGCCTCTGGTTGAAACACTTGTTGGCATAGTGACCCTTTTCTTGGCACTTGTTGCACGTGACCTCTGAAAGCGGACGGCGGTACGGAGCACTCGATCTTGGAGGTTGAGACGAAGTCTTGTTCTGAAAGCCAGGGTTGGGTGGGTGGGAAGAACCACTGCCACCTTTGCTCTTCTGCTGATACGGCTGATGGAACGGAGGAGGAGGAAGCCAATACTTCTGCTGCTTGGCCACTTGAGTAGAGGAAGAAGGAGTAGCATCTCTGACTCGCTTCTTGGAAGCATCACACCTCAACTGAGCAGCCTCTTGCTTCAGTGCCATGTTGTAGAACTCATTGTATCTCAACGGCTCAAAGAGGACAAGAGCGAGCTGAATTTCTTCTCTAAGACCACCCCTGAACTGGTATATCATGCTCTTCTCATCAGGTACGTCCTGCTTGGCAAAGCGGGCGAGCTTCTGAAACAACTTGTTGTAGTCATAGACAGACAAAGAGCCTTGCTTCAAGTTGCGGAATTCCTGACGCTTACTTTCAACCACACTTTGAGGGATGTGATGAGCTCGGAAATCTTGACGGAATTCATCCCAAGTGATCACACGTCCACCTCTGGAATCCTTGTACTGTTGGAACCATTCTGCAGCTTGATCTTTGAGTTGGAAAGAAGCGAACTTGATGAAATCTTCAGGCCTGACGTTGCTGCACTCAAAATGCTTACACAGATCCACAAGCCAATCGTCAACATCGGAAGCCTCAACACAATTGCTGAACGTCTTTGGCCCATTAGCAAGGAACTGGTTCGGTGTAGCAAAGTGATTCTGATTGTTGCCTTGATTCCCTTGGCTGCCTTGATTCGTTTGATTGCGCTCTTGGAGGATTTGCATGATCAACTGTGTGTTTGCATTGGTAGCGGCCATCACAGCTTGCCATGCCTCCGGACGAGGTGGGGGTGGTGGCGGATCTTGATTTTGATTCTGACTGGTGCTCTTAGCGGGAGCCATCCTGAAGAGGTTGACTACCGTTAGCACATAGACAGATAAATGAAGCTGAATCCAACGGAATGAAAAATTGCAACATAAAGTCTTCACATCCGAACAAAATGAACGAATGCATTCCTCTTGAAATGATCACATATCCATAAATTGCGAAGCCACGTAGAAAGAAGGTAGATAAATAAATCGACAAGGTACGGCTCAAGAACGAATAATCGGTAAGAAATCCCAATCTCAAACCAATATCCGTGGAAGAAGAACTAGAACTACGAGAATTCCCACCTATGAAACTCCCGAACCTTTCCAGTTATGCAATCAGGTGTTGGGGATACAGGGGAAGCATAATATCTCACCCAAACTAGCAATTCCTACATCCAGCTGTATCCATCCTTCAACACATAACCAAGAAACCTTCGGAAACCATCTACCTCAACCTTCGAAAAGCATTCGTTATACAAGTTATGGCGATACTCCCGAACTCCCGCCCCAGTACTGGGTGGCGTCGAGGTTATCTCACCAACGAACTTCATAAAAGAGATTTTCGATGTCGGCGTACTAAACTCAAGTATTCCAGAACTGCAACGATAAAATTATGATGACAACACCTCAGAGCTCAACTCCACGGGACACTTCCACTAAACCCCTGACAGGAGGCACCAAGACAATGTTCTCATCATAAATCCATCGGAACGATTCCAAGATACCCGCGTGATCCTAAAATTTCTTTTGTGAAATTTGAGAAGAGAAGAGTCAAAACTCTACGTCAGCATGCCTTACCAGAGCGATGAGGAGACTGGGAAGTAAAAAGAATTCATAAACTCTCCGATATATAATTCCTAAATGACTCAAAACATTTTTCTAGACACAACTCGGCCGCTAAAACGATCAAGCAATGGGGCTCCTAAGTTCAGGGAAGGCTCTGATTACCAACTTGTAACACCCTCGATGCGACTAAATCTCCCACGTGTCGAGGCACGACTTAGAGGCATAATCGCATTAAAGGCATATGTCGCAAGTCAGGTAATCATCACAAACATCCCATGTAATATAGATAATGAAAAGGGATAACATAGTTGGCTTACACTCGCCACGTCAATCAAATACATAAATAACATACATCATCCAAACACTCATGGTCCGACTACGGCGCCAAAATAGAAGAAAACCCAACATGCGACACGGTCCCGATCACCCCCAACAGGGCACCACTACTGATCATCAGGAAAGGAAACATAGTAACGTTGAGAGTCCTCGTCGAACTCCCACTTGAGCTCGTACGCGTCACCTGGAGCGGAATCACCTGGACCTGCATCTGGTGTAATAGTAATCTGTGAGCCACAGGGACTCAGCAATCTCGCACCCTCGCGACCAAGACTATTTAAGCTTATAGGAAGGGTAAGGTAAAAATATGTGGAGCTGCAGCAAGCGACTAGCATATAAGGTGGCTAACTTATGCGCAAAAGAGAGCGAGAAGAGAAGGCAAAGCGCGAGCGAGAAACTAGAGAGCAACCTGCGCAAACATTACTCCAACACCGTGTCCACTTCCCGGACTGCGCCGAGAAGAGGCCATCATGGTAACACACTCGGTTGATTCATTTTATTTAAGTTAAGGTTCAAGTTATCTACAACCGGACATTAACAAATTCCCATCTGCCCATAACCGCGGGCATGACTTTCGAAAGTTCAATCCCTGCAGGGGAGTCCCAACTTAGCCCATGACAAGCTCTCATGGTCAATGAAGGAATAGACCTCCTCCCAAGACGTTCCGATCAGACTCGGTATCTCGGTTCTTCAAGACACTTCGACAGGTTAAAACTAAACCAGCAACACCGCCCGAATGTGCCGACAAATCCTGATAGGAGCTGCACATATCTCGTTCTCAGGGCACACTCAGATAAGCAATCAGTACAACTAAAACCAGCCCTCGAGTTTCCCCGAGGTGGCGCTGCAAGGGGCTCTAGGTTGGACCAACACTCAGAGGAGCACTGGCCCGGGGGGGTTTAAATAAGATGACCCTCGAGCTCCGGAAACCCAAGGGAAAAAGAGGCTAGGTGGCAAATGGTAAAACCAATGTTGGGCATTGCTGGAAAATCTTTAATCAAGGCGAACTATCAAGGGGTTCCCATTATAACCCAACCGCGTAAGGAACGCAAAATCCGGGAACATAACACCGATATGACGGAAACTAGGGCGGCAAGAGTGGAACAAAACAATAGGCGAGAGGCCGAGCCTTCCACCCTTAACCAAGTATATAGATGCATTAAAATAACATGGCAATATAATGATATCCCAAAAGTAAATAAATGTTCCAACAAGGAACGGCCTCCAATCTTCACCTGCAACTAGCAACGCTATAAGAGGGGCTGAGCAAAGCGGTAACATAGCCAATCAACGGTTTTCTAGGACATGGTGGGTTAGAGGTTTGACATGGCAATTTGGGAGGCTGACAAGCAAAAGGTAGGCATCGTAGTATTGGCATAGCAAAAGAGCGAGCAAGCTAGCATAGCAAAGATAGTAGTGATTTCGAGGGTATGATCATCTTGCCTGCAAAGCTGTCAGAGTTGACTGGATCCTCGAAAGCAAACTCAACGGGCTCCTCACTAGCGAACTCATCTCCCGGCTCTACCCAAACAAGACAAACAAGCAACAAGGATACAATCAACCACGTGCAAGGATCAATCAATATGATGCAATGATGATATGCTATGCGGGACGCGATGCGGGATGCAAAATGCAAGATATGACAGGAAAAGCATGAACCTGGCCTCAACTTGGAAAACCAAGTTTGCCACTGGAAAGATGAGATGAAATCTCTTGAAAACGATATAAAGAACGCCGGAATCGGAGTTACGGTTTGGAAATGGCAAGCGATTCAAAATTGGCACCGGTCTGCGATTTACAGCAAGTAGGCATTTAATGCAATGAGATGAACATGCTACAGCACTCAAACATGACAACAAAATACATGGCAGGGAATCATTCAAGATGCTTAACAAAAGTCTAGCACTGAGCTACGGCCAATTCATCCATTAACAGGTTCAAACAAGCATGGCAAAAATGCAAATGGTAAACAGATCTCAGACTTAGTGAAATTAACACTTGTCTGAAATTTCAGATCATATAGCCCTCTTCGGAGCAAGAAAACAACATGCTACAAGACCTGAATATGACAAAGAAGAACATGGCATGGAGCTACTCAACAAGATTAACAAAAGTCCCTAAGTGACCTTGAGCCAAAAGGGATCCGAAAATATATTAACAAGCCCATGAACATAGCAAAAACATAATCAGTTTTCAGACTTAGTGAAAACTGGCACATGCTGAAACATAACTCAAGTAGCCATGTTTACGAGCCCGATGCACTCACTACGGTGCAAGTCATGGCCAGACAAGCATACATCCATTAAGAAGGCACAAAATACAAGCTATAAATGGCAAGAACAATGGCATAGCATGCACGGATCAACTACAACAACATCGGCAAAATCGCAAACAAGTTGACGACCTACCCAGATTCACAACGAAGCAAAATAAGAGCTTGATTGACTCAAGCTAGGGTGCTTCATAATTGCAAACAAAAGCATGGATGAATAGAGCACTACAATATTAACAAAACTCCTTAACTGATCATCCTCAAAAGAGGCACGGATCACTAGGAAACAACATGAACATGTGGCATCATGAGATAAACAATCCCAGGACTTAGTGAAAATACTAAGTCCCTGAAAACAGAATTACCGAGTGCCTTACTTTGCAAGCTTGCACTAGTCACCACACACATCACAAAAATACATGGGTTGCACCTCTAGAAAGATGACAAAACCCTTAACAAAACATATGTAGAGCATCAGGGCATAACATGCACACAATAATCATGGCAAAAATGACAAATGTCTAAGATGGAGTAGCAGATCTGACAATTAACTCAAGTAGCCCTCTTATAACAGCATTTCGGGCATCAAGATGAGCTCAAATGAAAATGATGCAGTGGAATGAAATGATATAATCTCAGAGACAACATTTTGATATGCTATATGCATGAATCGGAGTTACGGATGCAAAGTTACGGGGCCTCGAACATAGGCACATGGATCTGCAAACTCTGGGACTTAGACAAAAAAATCAACCTCTAGGGTTTAGTGTAGCAACCGGATCAGATCTGGAACGCAGCACGTGGACTGAGGATGACCGGATCGATCTCGCCGGAGAGGACACGGTGGCCGGAGCGGCCTTGCCGGCGACGAGGGCGGCGAGGCGGCGCGGAAGCCGAGGGCGGTGGCGGCGTGCGGCTGCGGGAAGAGGCGGCGGCGGCGAACTGCGGCAGCAGGGCGGCGATGGTGCGGCGGCGTTGGAGGGCGGCGGCGGCCGGCTTCGAGGCGGCGCGGCCGGGCGGAGAAGGGCGGCGCGGGCGGCGGCCAACGGGAGAGGAGGTGGGGCCCGGGCGCGCGCGGGGCGGGCCGGCCTTGGGCCCGAGCGGGACGGCGATGTGGGGCGAGGGCGGCGCGGCCAATGACAGAGCGACACGTGGCGGTGGAGGCGGATCCGAACACGTCCGTCGGCGCAGATTTTTGTCCGGTGCGACGCGGGTGGAGGTGGATGTGAGGTTAGGGATGGAGGGGATCCGGGATATTTTGAGGGGGACCTTTATATAGGCATAGGAGGAGCTAGGAGAGTCCGAATGAGGTGCGGTTTTCGGCCACGCGATCGTGATCAAACGCTCTAGATGATGGAACAGAGTTTGGTGGGTTTTGGGCCAAATAAGAGGGGTGTTGGGCTGCAACACACATGAGGCCTTTTCGGTCCCTCGGTTAACCGTTGGAGTATCAAACGAAGTCCAAATGGTACGAAACTTGACAGGCGGTCTACCAGTAGTAAACCAAGGCCGCTTGGCAAGTCTCGGTCCAATCCGGATATGTTTAATCCCCACACACGAAAGAAAGCTAGAAATGACCACTAGAGGAGAACGAAGCGCCGGAATGCAAAACGGACAACGGGGAAAATGCTCGAATGCATGAGACGAACACGTATGCAAATGCAATGCACATGATGACATGATATGAGATGCATGACAACGATAACAACACACGGAGACAAAGACCCGGACCCGAGGAAATAAATATAACTTAACGCCGGAAACGGCAAGAGTTGGAGTACAAATTGGGAAAGTTATATCCGGGGCGTTACACTTGTACTCCTCAGGTTCATCTGCTGAGTCGATGATGGTGATGCCTTTGCGGTGGGTGCCGGCGGCAGGGAAGGAGATCTGAGGTGGCGAAAGACGGTCAGGAGTCGTGATGTTTGGTTTGGTGGATGCTTCTATCGATGGAGCAGCCAAGGTGAGGTGGACGACGTCGCTGCAGGAGCAGAACAAACCACAAAGAGTTTTCTTTGACACCTACCTGTAACTGAAGTAATTCTATAAGGGCTCATTTGGCTTGCATGATTCTAAAAACGTAGGGATAGGAGGAAAAACACCAGAATAGGATAGGAATGCACATGGGAAACAGAGCATTTGTGAACACGGGAGGTCTGTCAACTTGGGTGTTTGGTTCACAGGAAAAGGAGGAGCAGGGGAATGCAAAGAAACATGGCCAAAATAATGTGAAACCATATGAAAGCGTGTACAGTTAGAATATTATTCTGCCACTAATGCACTTGGTCTTGTTGTCATGCATAGGATTTCAAAAAGTAGGTCTAAGTGGATGTTTTGCTCCATTCCTTTCAACAAAATGCATGAATAATTGAATAGTAGAGTGCCATAGTAAAATTTCCTGTTGCTATGTTTTTCCGTTGAACCATAATAGCCCTAATGGATCGACAAGAATGTAGAGTAATAAGTGATGCGACAAGTGTACAACCTCTTTGCCGTAGCCGTGTCGACCTCAGCAACATTGGGTTGGTTGCTGAAGAAGTTAAGGCTAGCTGGCGGATGTGTGGAGGAAGATATGAGGAATCTGTAGATGGCGTCCAGGGCATTGCTCTGTTGTCATGGATCGTTCCATCCTTGGAGCAGCTCTGGTGAGCCGTATGACATCAAGGCTGAAGCAGCACAAGACAGACATTGTTAATCTCAAGTGGGATTCTAATAGCATCTCCAATAGATGATGTAAAATGCATTACCAAAAAGTGATAGATGTAAAATTTACATCACCAAAAACCACCTGACTGCAACAGATGAGGTAAAAACGGTTGACTCTGAACTTAACTGTCGAAACTGAAATTTACTGTGGAATCTGAATGTTACTGTCGAAACTAAATGCAATGGTAGCAGAGAGGCACTTCACATGGGATAGTTTAGGGAGGGCATGCAGTTCATCTTCAACCTGCACCCCCCTAAGCCGCCAGTCACCACCGGCCGAACCCCGCGCCGCCTCGCCACCCCAAAACAACTCCCCACCGCCGGTCCGCCGCCGCCTCACCGACCCGAAAGAACTCCCCACCGCCGGTCCGCCGCCACCTCGCCGTCCCAAAACAACTCCCCACCGTCGGTCCGCCGCCGCCTCAGCCAGCCCTCTAGCCCCCCCCCCGTGCCAAGCTTTTTCTCCGGCGATCCCCACGCCACCACCCCACCACTACGCCCCCCTCCCACCGCCAGCGAGCAGCACCCCACCCAGAACCCTAAGATAGATAGCGGGGTACCACTACAGTGAGCCCCCCTCCCCACTGCGGGTGGTTCTTCCTTAACTCCAGCGAGACCCACCACCCCCTGAAAATTGACTGACCCAAAAGTCAATTCAGTCAACTGAAGTGTAGCTAAATCGGAGCAGAGCAGCAACACGAGTGAGGGGGAGAGCAACAGCGCGAGCAAGCGAGCGAGAGCCAGAGCAGCAGCAGCAGCACGAGCAAGCGAGCGAGAGCCCGGGCAGCAGCAGCAGCGCGAGCGAGAGCCGGAGCAGCAGCAGTAGCGCGAGCGACCGAGCGACAGCCGGAGCAGCAGCAGCGTGAGGGACCGAGCGACAGCCGGAGCAGCTGCAGCAGATCTGGCTGGTATGGACGCCGCCACCGAAGGGGCCTCACACTATGGAGTGCCGCCATGGAGATGTCGCCCGCGACGCCGGCTTCGAGGTAGCCGCTCCATGGGGGTGCGGGATGGAGAACTGTCAGCGCCGGGAGGTCGAGTTAAGGAGAAGGTGCGATGCGATGAGTGTACAACCTCTTTGGTGGCGTCGAGTAGGCCTCGGCTTCGTCTGAGGAGTCGGTGAGGATGTTGCGGTTTCGGTGGAGCAGGTTAAGGCAGCGTTGTGGGGATGGAGCAGCCGCGATAGATGAGGTGATCGTCGGAGCAGCTCCTTGGAGGTGGAGGACGGGGCGGCTGAACGGGCGGGACAACGGGATGGACGATGGATCCTTATCTGGGGAGGCGGATGAGGGACGTCGAGCTGTTGCGATGGACGACATCGTCGGGGAAGAGGCTCTGGTTGGGCAGCGGTGAGGTGGCAGAGGGAGGAGGGTGGGGTTTCGCAGCTGGAGCAGAGAGGTTATGGCGGCCTAGGATTTCGAATGGCGAAAAGGAGGCGATGGGATGGGGGAACCATGACTTAGGGACGCGCTTGTCCAAAATGTAGGGTGTGTTACAAAAGTACCCCCACCGATTTGAACTATCGGCCCTTTCAGCTCAGGGTTAGAAGGAGGATTTCGCGTGTCGGAATTTGGCAGCTGGAGGGAGTTTTCGCGCATGTTGTGATTTCGGGATCACAAGGCGCGGGTTGTGAAGGCGCCAGTTTTGGGAGCACGATATCAGAATTTTCGGGATATAACAAGGCGCGGGTTGAATTTTAGGGACAAGCCTAACGTGTAATATTGTACTTGTACGTACCAAATCATTTCGCACTTCCCTCAACGAAAAAAATAAAACTATTCACACCACACAAAGAGAGAGTCTTGTCCTGTTTTACTATACAAATGCTATTCAAAGCTACACAACGAGAGAGAGTATGAATCCATGTTATGTCCAATTAAATTTTTTCGCTGGCTGTATAATGCATGTAACCTACTCATACCAACATTTTAGTGCATTCCAAATGTTTATACTACCGCTGCAATTTGAACTGAATTTGAATTCGTTTCTCTATTTCAATAAGAATCTACAATCATGATTGTTGCCAACTTCAACCATCATTTGTGTATTACCTTAACAACAGACCACATGATTACTATAGAGATAGATATGAACTATGTGTACTATATGAACTCGAATTCAATCTTTTGAATACACTTGATGTTGATTCCACATAATAGTTCATTTGATGTACTAACTATATATTCATAATCTAAACCATGTTCCATACAAACATCGTGTTTATCACACGAAGTATAGTGCATTGCCCCCTACATTATGACAAGTATTTAGCCCTGAGCTACAAAAGCCACACATTAGGTCAAATTATAATAAATGGTCTACATTATGATATCTTCTTCAAGTATCTGTATCCACTTTTTTTATAATGAATTATGATCTATGTTCGTCTTTAACACCTACACGATCGTCTTCTCTTTGTAGCTAGCTAGCGCTAATTTTCTATCGTGCATGCACACGCTCGCCCCCCTCTCACCCTCCCTCAGCGTCCCCTCCATCGTGCACGTTCGTTATTTCTCTTTAGGTCGTTCACCCGTGGTGTGTGTAGGCCCCCCGACTCCTTCTTTCCAGCACACACCGATCGATATACCTCTCTAGCCAAGTGTGCCTACCACAAACACATACTTCCCCTCTTCTCTTCTCATCGTCCATGCCCCCTATGTCCAATAGGGTTCCATGCAGGTGCACCCTCCCGCCACTCTTTTCATCGATCTCATAGTCGCACACTCCTCCCCCATTGATATACTAGGCCTCTCGCACCACCTCCTAGCCGCACCCCTCTCCCCCTGTCTGTCTCTCCGGACCTTATTTGCTTCTAACACATGCATGCATGTATACGTACTGATCTCCCTACATATAGCTAGGTCGACTATAATTCTTTTCCCCACACACCGATAGACTTACCTCACTAGTTAAGTATCTCCCTTTCTCAGACATGCGACAGCTGATCTTCCTATGTAGTTACGTATGCTTGCCACAACCATAGCGTCTCCCCTCATAATCCTTGCATACCTCCCGACCCGTCTCTCACACGCACGTGCATAGACAGACAGACATCCCCGCCCTCTCTTATTGATATTGCACTCGGACCCTCTGTTTGTCTAGCAGGCCTCTCCCACCATTAGTGAGACGCCACTCCACCACCAACCCTCTGACACTCTACCTTTGTCTTTCTCCCAACCTTATTCCTCTGCTACACATATCCATGGATGCCGATCGATCTCCCTCTATACATAGCTAGGTCTCTCTCCTTCACACATATACTAGTCGATCTACCTCTCTATAGTTAGGTCTCTGCCCCCCCCCCCCCCCCCCCCCCCCCCCCCCCGATAATTGAACGTTGTAGGTAGGTATCCATGCCACAGAGAAAAATTGCACCTTTGCCTTCTCAAATTCCAATAGGCCAGCCGCCTTGTATCTTTGACGTGGGCAAACACAAATTTGATGGCACTCTTTATCGATCGTGCAGCCACACACTTCATCCCTGTTTTTGATTCTATCGATATCTCACGCCGATTATCCCTCCACTCTCTTCTTGTGGATCGCTCCCTCTATATATGATATATCCATGACTCTGTTTCACACACATTGCATATGTTACGTTTTTTTGTTTGAGATATCATCGACACATTGCATCGGTTTCGCACAAACCATCTCTCTCACACCCACCCACGTACGTACCTGCACCTAAAGAAGAGGTGCATGCAGGACGCACCTACTCATGTCTCGTTCCCGGCCACACCCGCGCGGGTACACGGTGGAGTCCATTTCTGTACGAAAAGGCAGCCCACGTGATAATTTGACCCGTGTAGCGGTTGTTTACTCGAAGGAGGGTCGGGTACCACCAAAGTTTTAAATAGCGTGCTAAGCCTCTTAGCGGCGGACCTCTTCTAAATGCTATAGCGTGCCATAGCGGAGCTATAGCGAGCTATTTAAAATGTTTGTTCAAGTGTTTGAACAAAAGACACTTAGCGCGGGACCTTTTCTAAACGCTATAGCGTGCTATAGCGGAGATATAGCGGGCTATTTAAAACCATGGGTACCACGCCTAGACAGAACAAAGTTTTACTTGACGCGTTTGTATTAAATAAAGTTATATATTCGTCCTTAATGGCGCATAGTATAGAATATAAAACGATTGCCGTGGGGAAAATGGAAAAATCCTCTCCACTATATACAATAGAGCCTGCCTGCCGGGGTTTGTCTCTCGTCACACCATCTCACACAGGCCGCGGTGGCCTCTCTCTCTCTCTCATCGTCGGTTAGTGATCCGTCCGCATCCTGTCCGTCGGCGGCAAGGGAGGATGTGCATCGTTTATCCGTTCGACGGCGTTGAGGAAGCACGTCCCGATTTGCGGTACCCGCCGTTCTCTCTTACCAAGCTCCGACGCGGTTGGGCCTTCGCCACATGCTCGCTGCCGCAGTATGGGCAGATCCCAGCCGCCGGCGCCCTCCTAGTAACATCCCGATGACCCTCAGGTACATCTTCCTCTGGCCTTGCTCCACTGCCCATCTTCCCACATTGCTGCATGTGGATCTTCTTTAGTTGTTTGCTTAAAACATATCTCGGACAGCGTACTTTCCATCTTGCAATCTCGTCCTCAAACCATTTTTGATAAACCACCATGCTGCTATCTTTCCCTTATTACATGGAATATGCTTCTATTTTGTCGGTGTATGTGTCTTCAACTCGTGTTATTCACCAGTAATTGTTTCCCTTCTACCTATTTTTTGCAAACAGGCCTAGCCATTTCACCTCGTTGCTATTGCGACCTGTTGGTGAACTGCACAAATCACTTTTCTCTTAAGTGTGTTTTGTGCAGTTCTGCCAAAATGTCACACAGGAAACGTTTTTACATTTCTATGGGACTGCGAAAATGCGGATTGGTTTTGCTATCCTCCTCATCCAACTCCTACCTAATCTTCTCCAACAAGTAGTTAGTCCTAAAGAGAGATCGCAGCGATGATCGGCTTCCATTTGTGTGTGTTATGTTTCATCATCTAGTTCCACTATTATTGTAATCAGACTGACTCGATATCTTTGCAAACAGGGATGGTCAGCTCGATTTAAGTGGAGCTGCACAAAATGATCGGATTGTGGTGTCCTCCGTACACCTCCTTTTTGGCTACAACATTGGGTGAAAGTAGCTGCCAAGCAATGAACATTGTGCCCAGGAAATGGACCCATGCCTACGAACAACATTGATCAATTATATATTTTTCTTTATTTGTACACCTTCTCACAACTTTGTCTTCAGTTGTGATGTGAATATTGGCGCTGATCAGCGAACCATTGAGATGCATTAGCAGCCATGGTAGTTTCATTTGTATTTGATGGAATGTTGTAATGAGATAATCTTGAGGCAAGAGGACACATGAATCCTAAGTTGAAACCTTTTTTCCTACGGGAACCAAAGTTGAAACCTTCATATCATCATAGTACAATTTTATTAAAATTATGCATACGTATAAACAAATCCTGAAGGATTGATAGCAATGCCAGAAACAATTCAACTTCATCTCGTCGACATGTGGGACATCCTTCATCCGGCTCCACCTGTCGTGCAGCAATATTGAGTGCACAATTGTAGGGAAAGATTCACCCTGGTTGTTGCGCCGCATTAGTAATGACTAGTGAGTAGTCAAATCACAGAGCCCCACCTTCGCCACAGTAAGTTGCTCGGATGAAGCAACCATCATTTCTCTGTTCCTTGAATCCGCTGGTACTCCCATATTCCTAGAGTAATAAGTTGCTCGGGCGAAGCAACCATCACTTCACCTTTCCCACGGTAATTACCTCCTTGGGCCCACTGGAAAATCACTTTTCTCTCTCCATCAAGTGCATTTATTGTCAATCTAACCCTGTCACCGAAACACCTCTTTGGCTACAGTTAGTTCAGGTTAGTCATGAGTTAGTCTAACCTCTAGCTAAGTTAGAGTATCCAAACAGGAGCAGTATAGGACATGCAAGTTTCTCAAAGCATACAGTCAAATTCGTACGTGAAAGGATCTTTTTTCTTTTTGAAAACGGAACGTGAAAGGATCTTCGAATGATATAATTTTCAAATTATATAAAATCTTATCAATAGTCAAAGGCATCCTCGAAGAATACATTAGGTCGTGTATAAGTCACCTTACAAAAACCATATAATCCCAAAATACTTAGGCGCAGTGCATTAACTCCCACCTCGTTTCTTGTTTCTTGACATATCCACCAATAAGAGATGTGGGGCGTGCATGTTTTCAATGACTTAGACTACCAAACACGACATGCAATGGTTAGTTCATTGCATGCAATGCTATTAATTAGCAAATAAATATTAATTTCTCTCGTTTTCCCCTCTTCCTTGGTCACGGTGCACAATCTAAGGTGACTTATTCACTAGACGGAGGGAGTATATAAAATCTTACCAATAGTCAAAACCAAGTGTTACTACTACACCAAACAAGTTCAAAACGAGAAACTGGACCCACTCACGGCACGACACGACTGTCTCGTTTGGTCCGTCGGTCAAAGCACTTCCTCTTCTTGGCATAACAATAGAGTACAGTATTTTTTTAGAATGCTCTTGGTATGTCTCTAACATCTGATGAGTTAACCGACCTCAATAGACGGCAAAAACGCCAACCCGCCACACTTTGAGAGAGACGAGGAGTGAGAAGTGATACGGGCTGGTGGATTACTAGAGCTAGGTGTCGCACGGAGGCCGAGAAATATGGTGATAGCCTGGGTTGGCCACGTACAGTATGATGTAACTACACTGGGCTGCCGTGTTTCGTACTCTTCCGGTCTACTGTGGAGATGATTGGTTGATTTTATATCGCTAAATAATAGTATAAAATAATATGAGTGCAGATGCTCCACCACGAGGTTCCTTGCTCCTCCTAAGTCGTCGGGAATTGATATGTCCATTTTGCATCATGCTTTTATACCGATATTTATTGCATTATGGGCTGTTATTTCACTTTATGTCACAATACTTATGGCTATTCTCTCTTATTTTACAAGGTTTACATGAAGAGGGAGAATGCCGACAACTGGAATTCTGGGCTGGAAAAGGAGCAAATATTAGAGACCTATTCTGCGCAACTCCAAAAGTCCTGAAACTCCACGGGACATCTTAAAATAAATAAAGAAAAATCCTCACCAAAGATGAAGGCCAGGGGGCCCACACCCTGCTCACGAGGGTGGGGGGCGCGCCCCCTCCTAGGGCGCGCCCCCTACCTCGTGGGCCCCCCTGGTGGGTCTCCGACATCCATCTTCTTCTATATGAAGCCTTTCGATGAGAAAAAAATCAGAGGGAACTTTTCGGGACGAGACTCCGCCGCCACGAGGCGGAACCTTGGCGGAACCAATCTAGAGCTCCGGCAGAGCTGTTCTGCCGGGGAAACTTCCCTCTGGGAGGGGGAAATCATCACCATCATGATCACCAACGCTCCTCTCATCGGGACAGGGCAATCTCCATCGACATCTTCACCAGCACCATCTCATCTCCAAACCCTAGTTCATCTCTTGTATCCAATTCTTGTCTCAAAGTCCGGGATTGGTGCTAGTAGTGTTGATTACTCCTTGTAGTTGATGCTAGTTGGTTTATTTGGTGGAAGATCATATGTTCAGATCCTATATGCATATTATTACCCCTCTGATTATGAACATGAATATGCTTTGTGATTAATTACATTTGTTCCTGAGGACAAGGGAGAAGTCTTGCTATTAGTAGTCATGTGAATTTGGTATTCGTTTGATATTTTGATAAGATGTTTGTTGTCTAGCCTCTAGTGGTGTTATGTGAACGTCGACTACATAACACTTCACCATTATTTGTGTCTAGAGGAAGGCATTGGGAAGTAATAAGTAGATGATGGGTTGCTAGAGTGACAGAAGCTTAAACCCTAGTTTATGCATTGCTTCGTAAGGGGCTGATTTGGATCCATATGTTTCATGCTATGGTTAGATTTACCTTAATACTTATGTTGTAGTTGCGGATGCTTGCAATAGAGGTTAATCATAAGTGGGATGCTTGTTCAAGTAAGAACAGCACCCAAGCACCGGTCGACCCACATATCAAATTATCAAAGTATCGAACGCGAATCATATGAACGTGATGAAAACTAGCTTGACGATATTCCCATGTGTCCTCGGGAGCGCTTTTCCTATTATAAGAGTTTGTTCCGGCTTGTCCTTTGCTACAAAAAGGATTGGGCCACCTTGCTGCACTTTATTTACTTTTGTTACTTGTTGCTCGTTACAATTTATCTTATCACAAAACTATCTGTTACCACTTATTTCAGTACTTGTAGAGAATACCTTGCTGAAAACCGCTTATCATTTCCTTCTGCTCCTCGTTGGGTTCGACACTCTTACTTATCGAAAGGACTACGATAGATCCCCTATACTTGTGGGTCATCAAGACTCTTTTCTGGCGCCGTTGCCGGGGAGTGTAGCGCCTTTGGTAGGTGGAATTTGGTAAGGAAAATTTTATATAGTGTGCTGAAATTTACTGTCACTTGTTAATATGGAAAGTAATTCTCTGAGGGGCTTGTTCGGGATATCTTCACCCCATCCAGTGGAGCAAAGAGTTGCTCCTCAACCTACTGAACCTATTGAAAATGAAACTCCTTTTGAATTTCCTTCGGGTATGATGGAAAAACTGCTAGCTAACCCTTTTACAGGAGATGGAACAAAGCATCCTGATGAGCACTTAATATATGTGGATGAAGTTTGTGGATTATTTAAGCTTGCAGGTATACCCGATGACGTTGCTAAGAATAAAGTCTTCCCTTTATCTTTGAAGGGAGACGCATTGATATGGTATAAGCTATGTGATGATATGAGATCATGGAACTATAAAAGATTGAAGTTGGAATTTCATCAAAAGTATTACCCTATGCATCTCGTTCATCATGATCACAATTATATATATAATTTCCGGCCTCGCAAAGGAGAAAGCATCGCTCAAGCTTGGGGGAGGCTTAAATCAATGTTATATTCATGCCCCAATCATGAGCTCTCGAGAGAAATAATTATGCAAAGTTTTTATGCTCGGCTTTCTCATAATAATCAAACTATGCTCGATACTTCTTGTGCTGGCTCTTTTATGATGAAGACTATTGAATTCAGATGGAATTTATTGGATAGAATTAAACGCAACTCTGAAGATTGGGACCTCGACGAAGGTAAGGAGTCAGGTATGACACCTAAGTTTGATTGTGTTAAATCTTTTATGGACACCGATATTTTCCGTAAGTTTAGCACTAAATATGGACTTGACTCTGAGATAGTGGCTTCTTTCTGTGAATCTTTTGCTACTTATGTTGATCTCCCTAAGGAGAAGTGGTTTAAATATCATCCTCCCATAGAAGTAAAAGTAGCTGCACCTATTAAAGTTGAAGAAAAGACTGTCACTTATAATGATCCTATTGTTCCTACTTCTTATGTTGAGAAACCACCTTTCCCTGTTAGAGTAAAGGATCATGCTAAAGCTTCAACTGTTGTTCGTAAAAAGCAATATTAGAACTTATACACCTCCTGGGAAAGTTAAAGTAGAACCTAATATTGCTATTGTTAAAGATCTCTTGTCTGATAATATTGATGGGCATGTTATTCAGTTCGAAGGTGAAACTGCTAGAATTGCTAAACCTTGTGCTAAAGATAAACATAGACCTATGGTAGGCGTGCTTGTTATTTTTGTTAAAATAGGAGATCATTGTTATCATGGCTTATGTGATATGGGTGCGAGTGCTAGTGTAATACCGCATACTTTATGCAAAGAAATTAAGAATGAAATTGCACCTGCTGAGTTAGAAGGTATTGATGTCACAATTAAACTTGCCAATAGAGATACTATTTTACCAATTGGAATTGTTAGAGATGTTGAAGTCCTGTGTGGGAAAACTAAATATCCTGCTGATTTTCTTGTTCTTACTTCTCCGCAAGATAGCTTTTGTCCCATTATATTTGGTAGATCCTTCTTGAACACTGTTAATGCTAGGATAGATTGCGAAAAGAATGTTGTTACTATTGGCTTGGATGATATGGTTCATGAGTTTAATTTCTCTAAATTTAGTAAACAACATCATGAGGAAGAATTACCTAGTAAGGATGAGATTATTGGTCTTGCTTCTATTGCCGTGCCTCCTAGTGATCCTTTAGAACACTATTTGCTAGACCATGAAAATGATATGTTCATGAATGAAAGAAGGGAAATAGATGAAGTATTCTTTAAACAGGAACCTGTTCTGCAACACAATTTGCCTGTTGAAATTTTAGGGGATCCTCCTCCACCCAAGGGTGATCCCGTGTTTGAGCTTAAACCGTTGCCTGATAATCTTAAATATGCTTATCTTGATGAAAAGAAGATATATCCTGTTATTATTAGTGCTAACCTTTCAGAGCATGAAGAATAAAGATTATTGAAAACTCTGAAGAAGCACCGTGCTGCTATTGGATATACTCTTGATGACCTTAAGGGCATTAGTCCCACTCTATGTCAACATAAAATAAATTTGGAGGCGGACGCCAAACCAGTTCGTGATCCTCAACGACGTATGAATCTTAAAATGAAAGAAGTGATAAGAAAAGAAATACTCAAGCTTTTGGAGGCAGGAATAATCTATCCCGTTGCTGATAGTCAGTGGGTAAGTCCTGTCCATTGTGTCCCTAAGAAGGGAGGTATTACTGTTGTTCCTAATGATAAAGACGAATTGATTCCACAAATAATTATCACAGGTTATAGGATGGTAATTGATTTCCGCAAATTAAATAAAGCTACTAAGAAATATCATTACCCCTTACCTTTTATTGATCAAATGCTAGAAATATTATGCAAACATACACACTATTGCTTTCTAGATGGTTATTCTGGTTTCTCTCAAATACCTGTGTCGGCTAGAGATCAATCAAAGACTACTTTTACATGCCCTTTTGGTACTTTTGCTTATAGAAGTATGCCTTTTCGTTTATGTAATGCACCTGCTACCTTTCAAAGATGCATGATGGCTATATTCTCTGACTTTTGTGAAAATATTTGTGAGGTTTTCATGGATGACTTTTCCGTCTATGGTTCCTCTTTTGATGATTGCTTGAGCAATCTTGATCGAGTTTTGCAGAGATGTGAAGAAACTAATCTTGTCTTGAATTGGGAAAAGTGCCACTTTATGGTTAATGAAGGTATTGTCTTGGGGCACAAAGTTTCTGAAAGAGGTATTGAAGTTGATAAAGCCAAGGTTGATGCTATTGAAAAGATGCCATGTCCCAAGGACATCAAAGGTATCAAAAGTTTCCTTGGTCACGCTGGATTTTATAGGAGGTTTAGTAAGGACTTCTCAAAAATTTCTCGGCCTCTGACTAATTTATTGCAAAAAGATATACCATTTGTCTTTGATGATGATGTGTAGAAGCATTTGAAATACTTAAGAAAGCATTAGTCTCTGCACCTGTTGTTCAGCCACCTGATTGGAATTTACCCTTTGAAATTATGTGTGATGCTAGTGATTATGTTGTAGGTGATGTTCTAGGGCAAAGAGTTGATAGGAAATTAAATGTTATTCATTATGCTATTAAGACTCTAGACAATGCTCAAAGAAATTATGCTACTACTGAAAAAGAGCTTTTAGCAGTTGTATTTGCTTGTGATAAGTTCAGACCTTATATTGTTGATTCTAAAGTAACTATTCACACTGATCATGCTGCTATTAAATACCTTATGGAAAAGAAAGATGCTAAACCTAGACTTATTAGATGGGTTCTCTTGCTACAAGAATTTGATTTGCATATTGTTGATAGGAAGGGAGCTGAGAACCCCATTGCAGACAACTTGTCTAGGTTAGAGAATGTTCTTGATGACCCACTACCCATTAATGATAGCTTTTCTAATGAATAATTAAATGTTATAAGTACTTATCGTAGTACTCCATGGTATGATGATTATGCTAATTATATTGTTGCTAAGTTTATACCACCTAGCTTCACATACCAGCAAAAGAAAAAGTTTTTCTATGATTTAAGACATTACTTTTGGGATGATCCACATCTTTATAAAGAAGGAGTAGATGGTGTTATTAGACGTTGTGTACCTGAGCATGAACAGGAACAGATCCTACGCAAGTGTCACTCCGAGGCTTATGGAGGACACCACGCTGGAGATAGAACTGCACATAAGGTATTGCAATCTAGTTTTTATTAGCCTACTCTCTTCAAGGATGCCCGTAAGTTTGTTTTATCTTGTGATGAATGTCAAAGAATTGGTAATATTAGTAGATGTCAGGAAATGCCTATGAATTATTCACTTGTTATTGAACCATTTGATGTTTGGGGCTTTCATTATATGGGACCTTTTCCTGCCTCTAATGGATATACACATATTTTAGTTGCTGTTGATTACATTACTAAATGGGTAGAAGCTATTCCAACTAGTAGTGCTGATCATAACACTTCTATTAAAATGCTTAAGTAAGTTATTATTCCGAGGTTTGGAGTCCCTAGATATTTAATGACTGATGGTGGTTCACACTTTATTCATGGTGCTTTCCGTAAAATGCTTGCTAAGTATGATGTTAATCATAGAATTGCATCTCCTTATCACCCACAGTCTAGTGGTCAAGTAGAATTGAGCAATAGAGAGCTCAAATTAATTTTGCAAAAGACTGTTAATAGGTCTAGAAAGAATTGGTCTAAGAAACTTGATGATGCATTATGGGCTTATAGAACTGCCTACAAAAATCCTATGGGTATGTCTCCGTATAAAATGGTTTATGGAAAAGCATGTCACTTACCTCTCGAACTAGAACATAAGGCATATTGGGCTATTAAAGATCTCAACTATGATTTTAAACTTGCCGGTGAGAAGAGGTTATTTGATATTAGCTCACTTGATGAATGGAGAACCCAAGCTTATGAAAATGCCAAGTTGTTTAAAGAAAAAAGTTAAAAGATGGCATGACAAAAGGATACAAAAGCGTGAGTTTAATGTAGGTGATTATGTATTGCTATACAACTCTCGTTTAAGATTTTTTGCAGGAAAACTTCTCTCTAAATGGGAAGGCCCCTATGTTATCGAAGAGGTCTATCGTTCCGGTGCCATAAAGATCAACAACTTCGAAGGCACAAATCCGAAGGTGGTAAACGGTCAAAGAATCAAACATTATATCTCAGGTAATCCCATAAATGTTGAAACCAATATTATTGAAACCGTAACCCCGGAGGAATACATAAGGGACACTTCCGAAACGTTTCAGACTCCGAAAAGGAATAGGTATGTGGTATGGTAAGTAAACCGACTCCAAAACAATTTTAAGGCAATATTTCTCTGTCTTGGAATATTTAGAAAAATAGAAAAATAAGTAGCAGTCCGGGAAGGACACGAGGGCCCCACGAGGGTGGTGGGCGCGCTCTACCCCTCTGGGCGCGCCCCCCTACCTCATGAGCACCTCATGTGCCTTCCGGACTCCGTTTTCTTGCATGATATGTATTTTGGCCGGTAAAAATTCATTATATAACCTCCCGAAGGTTTTGACTCCTGTATCACGCAAATCTCCTCTGTTCTTGTTTCGAGTTGTTTTCTGTCAGGGTTTTCCAGGCTAGGCATCATGTCATCTCCCTCCTCCAACAATGGTGACAACGATGCTTGGCTAATGAAGATAGATCTGAAGAGGGAAGAACCCACGAGGGTCAACAAGGATGAAAGGATCAAGAAGGCCATGGAGGATCAAGCTCCGGCAGCAAAAGACATCCTTCAACTTGATCATAACCTTCTTACCCCAACTGAGATCGAAGCTTTCAAGATGATTGAGTTAGCTTGTATACAAAACAAGTATCTCACACAAGAAAATATTTTGTTGAAGGAGCATATTGTCGCACTCAAGGGCATTATTCGCAAGCTGGAGGACCTCTTACGCTCGATGTGCGATTATCCGTCACCTCCACCTTCTTCACCGACAAAGGAGATATAATCACATGGGTATGGGCACTCCCCTTGGCAACTGCCAAGCTTGGGGGAGGTGCCCCGGTATCGTATCACAATCACAACTCCTATCTTTACGGTTTTTCTTAGTTCGATCCTATTAGTAGTATCTTGATCTAGTAGAATAAAGTTTATGGCATGATCTAGTTTTGAGTTTTGCTTTATGATCTCTCTTTGTAATCGAGTCCGTGAGCTATATATAATAAAGATTAGTGTTGAGTCAAGGGCTTGATTATTTTGCCATGATCTTGGGTGAATAAAAGAAAAGAGAAAAAGGATAAAAAGAAACAAAGAGTTCATATTGATCTTATTGAGAGTAATGACTTCACATAGAGAGAGTATGATGATTAAAAGTTGTTGGGAGTTGGTAGACATAGCCTTGGTCATCGTTGCAATTAATAGGAAGTAATAAGGAAAGAGAGGTTTCACATATAGATATATTATCATTGACATCTTTTACGATTGGGAGAACTCATTAAAATATGACATGCTAAAGAGTTGATGTTGGACAAGGAAGACAACGTAATGAGTTATGTCTTTCTTATATCTGAGATAAAGTATGTTGTCATGGATCCTCTAACTTGTTGAGCTTTCCTTTCCCCCACATGCTAGCCAAATTCTCAGCACCAAGTAGAAATACTACTTGTGCTTCCAAATACCCTTAAACCAGTTTTGCCATGAGAGTCCACCATATCTACCTATGGATTGAGTAAGATCCTTCAAGTAAGTTGTCATCACTGCAAAGCAATAAAAATTGCTCTAAATATGTATGATTGATTGGTGTGGGAGAAATAAGCTTTATACGATCTTGTGATGTGGAAGTAATAAAAGCGACGGACTGCATAATAAAGGTTCATATCACAAGGGGCAATATAAAGTGACGTTCTTTCGCATTGAGATTTTATGCATCCAACCATAAAAGTGCATGGCAACCTCTGCTTCCCTCTGCGAAGGGCCTATCCTTTATTATTATCTTCTACCTTATGCAAGAGTCACGGTGATCTTCACCTTTCCCTTTTCATTTTATCCTTTGGCAAGCTCAGCATGTTGGAAAGAACATGATATAATATATATATATAATTGGATATAGGGGAGCATGAATTATTATTGTGGACATTACCCTTGAGGTAAAAGGTTGTGGGGCAAAACTATAAGCCCCTATCTTTCTCGGTGTCCGATTAAAACTTCATAACCACAAGTATTGCGTGAGTGTTAGCAATTATGAAGGACTAAATGATAGTTGAGTATGTGGACTTGCTTTTTAGCTCTGACATAGACTCTTTCCGATGTTATGATAAATTGCAATTGCTTCAATGACTGAGATTATAGTTTGTCGGAGCCCAATAAGGTTTATGATTTATACTTTTGCATTTTGAATAGATCATCACTTGAACATAAGTAATCATATGAAAAAATCTATATATGTTGTTGTTATGAGATTAATCATGACGCCTTCATGTCCATTTTGCATCATGCTTTTATATCAATATTTATTGCATTATGGGCTGTTATTTCACTTTATGTCACAATACTTATGGCTATTCTCTCTTATTTTACAAGGTTTGCATGAAGAGGGAGAATGCTGGTAGCTGGAATTCTGGGCTGGAAAAGGAGCAAATATTAGAGACCTATTCTGCGCAACTCCAAAAGTCCTGAAACTCCACGGAACATCTTAAAATAAATAAAGAAAAATCCTCGCCAAAGATGAAGGCCTGGGGGCCCACACCCTGCTCACGAGGGTGGGGGCGCGCCCCCACTCCTAGGGCGTGCCCCCTACCTCGTGGGCCCCCCTGGTGGGTCTCCGACGTCCATCTTCTGCTATATGAAGCCTTTCGATGAGAAAAAAATCAGAGGGAACTTTTCGGGACGAGACTCCGCCGCCACGAGGCGGAACCTTGGCGGAACCAATCTAGAGCTCCGGCAGAGCTGTTCTGCCGGGGATACTTCCCTCCGGGAGGGGGAAATCATCACCATCGTGATCACCAACGCTCCTCTCATCGGGAGAGGGCAATCTCCATCAACATCTTCACCAGCACCATCTCATCTCCAAACCCTAGATCATCTCTTGTATCCAATTCTTGTCTCAAAGTCCGGGATTGGTGCTAGTAGGTTGCTAGTAGTGTTGATTACTCCTTGTAGTTGCTTCTAATTGGTTTATTTGGTGGAAGATCATATGTTCAGATCCTATATGCATATTATTACCCCTTTGATTATGAACATGAATATGCTTTGTGAGTAATTACGTTTGTTCCTAAGGACAAGGGAGAAGTCTTGCTATTAGTAGTCATGTGAATTTGGTATTCGTTTGATATTTTGATAAGATGTATGTTGTCTAGCCTCTAGTGGTGTTATGTGAACGTCGACTACATAACAGTTCACCATTATTTGGGCCTAGAGGAAGCCATTGGGAAGTAATAAGTATATGATGGGTTGCTAGAGTGACAGAAGCTTAAACCCTAGTTTATACGTTGCTTCGTAAGGGGGTGATTTGGATCCATATGTTTCATGCTATGGTTAGGTTTACCTTAATACTTTTGTTGTAGTTGCGGATGCTTGCAATAGAGGTTAATCATAAGTGGGATGCTTGTTCAAGTAAGAACAGCACCCAAGCACCGGTCCGCCCACATATCAAATTATCAAAGTATCGAACGTGAATCAAATGAACGTGATGAAAACTAGCTTGATGATATTCCCATGTGTCCTCGGGAGCGCTTTTCCTATTATAAGAGTTTGTTCCGGCTTGCCCTTTGCTACAAAAAGGATTGGGCCACCTTGCTGCACTTTATTTACTTTTGTTACTTGTTGCTTGTTACAATTTATCTTATCACAAAACTATCTGTTACCACTTATTTCAGTACTTGCAGAGAATACCTTGCTGAAAACTGCTTATCGTTTCCTTCTGCTCCTCGTTGGGTTCGACACTCTTACTTATCGAAAGGACTATGATAGATCCCCTATACTTATGGGTCATCAGGAATCTATGTTCTTCCACTCTTTTTTTGACATGAGCTTGTTTTCATCCTTTTGCCAACACGCTTAACATGTAGCATCAACGTGCACGTGTCATGCAAGAAAATGGAGATAAGCAGTGCGTAAGTTAGTCGTGCACTACGATGGCACCTAGTACTACATAATATTTTTCCTCCTCGATGGCACGTGAATACTGCACGTACTCAATGACGGAGCACGGGATGGTAGCCATGGACTGGTGGACATGGTCGGCCCTTTTTGGAGAGAGTACTGAATACGTATTAAATTTGATGTGTCCCGTCAACTCATAGAACGACGAGAAGCACACACTGAATTACGGAGCATGGGATGGTAGCCATGGACATGGTCAACCCTTTTTGGAGACTAATGCACTACTTTTGATGTGTCTGATCTACTTGCAAACGAGGAGAAGCTTTGCTTACTAGTACGTACACTATCAAATGTAGTGCCATCATCATTGTTCAACTTTTGGAAGAGACGAGAGAACTTAATGTTTATTTTCTAATTAATAGCATTGCATGCAATGAACTAACCACTGCATGTCGTGTTTGCTAGTCTCAAGTCAGTAAAAGCATGCACACCCACATCTCTTTGGTTGATATGTCAAGAAACAAGAAACAAGGTAGAAGTTAATGCACCGCACCTAAGTATTTTGGGATTATTTGGATTTCATAAGATGACACCTAGACGGAGGGAGTATTATACTTGAAGGCTACAAGGTTGGCTATAGACGACGTGGCAGTGTTCCCATTACAACCAGCCTAGTAGAATTAAAATACCTAATCTAAATGGTCGCCGCCCGATCTCTTTGTCCTCCTCCAGCATCTGGCAGAAGAGCAATCGAGCAACACACCGGCTGTATTCGCCGGCGTCGCATCGGCAGTGGCCTTCATGGGATACAATCGGCGGCGGCCTCCCTGTTCTACTTTTCCTCGATGATGGCGGCAGGCGGGTACGTGTTGCCTGTCACCTCGTCCACATCCGTGTAGCCGCATCACCTCGTCGACATCCGCGGCGGCTTCTTTCTCTGCCTGCATGTCGTGGCTATGCGCACGTCGACGGCGGATGGCGCAGTTGCAGACAGTGGAGGTGTTGTACGACGCGGCGGCATCGAGGGCAGCGACGATGCCCGTGCCACCGTGCTCCCCGACAAGCCGGCGTGGAGCAAGTCGGCACTCTTCCTCGAGCAGTATTGGAGAGTGTTGGAAATATGCCCTAGAGGCAATAATAAATTGATTATTATTATATTTCCTTGTTCATGATAATCGTTTATTATCCATGCTAGAATTGTATTGATAGGAAACTCAGATACATGTGTGGATACATAGACAACACCATGTCCCTAGTAAGCCTCTAGTTGACTAGCTCGTTAATCAATAGATGGTTACGGTTTCCTGACCATGGACATTGGATGTCGTTGATAACGGGATCACGTCATTAGGAGAATGATGTGATGGACAAGACCCAATCCTAAGCCTAGCACAAGATCATGTAGTTCGTATGCTAAAGCTTTTCTAATGTCAAGTATCATTTCCTTAGACCATGAGATTGTGCAACTCTCGGATACCGTAGGAGTGCTTTGGGTGTGGCCAAACGTCACAACGTAACTGGGTGGCTATAAAGGTACACTACAGGTATCTCCGAAAGTGTCTGTTGGGTTGGCACGAATCGAGACTGGGATTTGTCACTCCGTTGAACGGAGAGGTATCTCTGGGCCCACTCGGTAGGACATCATCATAATGTGCACAATGTGATCAAGGAGTTGATCACGGGATGATGTGTTACGGAACGAGTAAAGAGACTTGCCGGTAACGAGATTGAACAAGGTATCGGGATACCGACGATCGAATCTCGGGCAAGTACATACCGATAGACAAAGGGAATTGTATACGGGATTGATTAAGTCCTTGACATCGTGGTTCATCCGATGAGATCATCGTGGAACATGTGGGAGCCAACATGGGTATCCAGATCCCGCTGTTGGTTATTGACCGGAGAGTCATCTCGGTCATGTCTGCATGTCTCCCGAACCCGTAGGGTCTACACACTTAAGGTTCGATGACGCTAGGGTTATAAAGGAAGTTTGTATGTGGTTACCGAATGTTGTTCGGAGTCCCGGATGAGATCCCGGATGTCACGAGGAGTTCCGAAATGGTCCGGAGGTAAAGATTTATATATGGGAAGTCCTGTTTTGGTCACCGGAAAAGTTTCGGGATTTATCGGTAACGTACCGGGACCACCGGGAGGGTCCCGGGGTCCACCAAGTGGGGCCACCAGCCCCGGAGGCTTGCATGGGCTAAGAGTGGTAAGGGACCAGCCCCTGAGTGGGCTGGTGCGCCTCCCACAAGGCCCAGGGCGCAGCTAGGAGGAGAAGGGGGAAACCCTAGGCATAGATGGGCCTAGGGCCCACCCTAGGGCGCGCCCCCCTCTCCCCCTCTTGGACGGCCCCCCTTTCCCATCTAGGGCTGCCGCCCCCCTAGGGGTGGGAACCCTAGAGGGGGCGCACCCTCCTCCCCTCCTCCTATAAATAGTGGGGGTTTTGGGCTGCCCAAGACACGCGATTTGATCTCTCCCTAGCGCAGCCCTACCTCTCTCCTCCTCGTCTCTTGCGGTGCTTGGCGAAGCCCTGCTGGAGTACCACGCTCCTCCACCACCACCACGCCGTTGTGCTGCTGCTGGATGGAGTCTTCCTCAACCTCTCCCTCTCTCCTTGCTGGATCAAGGCATGGGAGACGTCACCGGGCTGTACGTGTGTTGAACGCGAAGGTGCCGTCCATTCGGCACTAGGATCTCCGATGATTTGGATCACGACGAGTACGACTCCTTCAACCCCGTTCTCTTGAACGCTTCCGCTTAGTGATCTACAAGGGTATGTAGATGCACTCTCCTTCCCCTCTTTGCTGGTTTCTCCATAGATAGATCTTGGTGACACGTAGGAAAATTTTGAATTTCTGCTACGTTCCCCAACAGTGGCATCATGAGCTAGGTCTATTGCGTAGATTCTATGCACAAGTAGAACACAAAGTAGTTGTGGGCGTTGATTTTGTTCAATATGCTTACCATTACTAGTCCCATCTTGATTCGGCGGCATTGTGGGATGAAGCGTCCGGGGCCAACCTTACACGTACGCTTACGTGAGACCGGTTCCACCGATTGACATGCACTAGTTGCATAAGGTGGCTAGCGGGTGTCTGTCTCTCCCACTTTAGTCGGATCGGATTCGATGAAAAGGGTCCTTATGAAGGGTAAATAGCAATTGGCATATCACGTTGTGGTCTTTGCGTAGGTAAGAAACGTTCTTGCTAGAAACCCATAGCAGCCACGTAAAACATGCAAACAACAATTAGAGGACGTCTAACTTGTTATTGCAGGGTATGCTATGTGATGTGATATGGCCAAAGGATGTGATGAATGATATATGTGATGTATGAGATGATCATGTTCTTGTAATAGGAATCACGACTTGCATGTCGATGAGTATGACAACCGGCAGGAGCCATAGGAGTTGTCTTAATTTATGACCTGCGTGTCAACATAAACGTCATGTAATTACTTTACTTTATTGCTAACCGTTAGCTGTAGTAGTAGAAGTAATAGTTGGCCAGACAACTTCATGAAGACACGATGATGGAGATCATGATGATGGAGATCATGGTGTCATGCCGGTGACGATGATGATCATGGAGCCCCGAAGATGGAGATCAAAAGGAGCAATATGATATTGGCCATATCATGTCACTATTTGATTGCATGTGATGTTTATCATGTTTTTGCATCTTATTTTCTTAGAACGACGGTAGTAAATAAGATCATCCCTCATTAAAATTTCAAGAAAGTGTTCTCCCTAACTGTGCACCGTTGCGAAAGTTCGTCGTTTTGAAGCACCACGTGATGATCGGGTGTGATAGATTCTTACGTTCGAATACAACGGGTGTTGACGAGCCTAGCATGTACAGACATGGCCTCGGAACACATGCAAAACACTTAGGTTGACTTGACGAGCCTAGCATGTACAGACATGGCCTCGAAACACAGAAGACCGAAAGGTCGAGCATGAGTCGTATGGTAGATACGATCAACATGGAGATGTTCACCGATGTTGACTAGTCCGTCTCACGTGATGATCGGACACGGCCTAGTTGACTCGGATCATGTAATCACTTAGATGGCTAGAGGGATGTCTATCTGAGTGGGAGTTCATAAGATGAACTTAATTATCCTGAACATAGTCAAAAGGTCTTCGCAAATTATGTCATAGCTCGCGCTTCAGTTCTACTGTTTAGATATGTTCCTAGAGAAAATTTAGTTGAAAGTTGATAGTAGCAATTATGCGAACTAGGTCCGTAAACTGAGGATTGTCCTCATAGCTTCATAGAAGGCTTATGTCCTTAATGCACCGCTCAGTGTGCTGAACCTCGAACGTCGTCTGTGGATGTTGCGAACATCTGACATACACATTTTGATAACTACGTGATAGTTCAGTTAAACGGTTTAGAATTGAGGCACCAAAGACGTTTTGAAACATCGCGAAACATATGAGATGTTTCGAGGGCTGAAATTGGGATTTCGGGCTCGTGCCCACGTCAAGAGGTATAAGACCTCTGACGATTTTCTTAGCCTGCAAACTAAGGGAGAAAAGCTCAATTGTTGAGCTTGTGCTCAGATTGTCTGAGTACAACAATCATCGAGTGGGAGTTGATCTTCCAGATGAGACAGTGATGTTTCTCCAAAGTCATTGCCACCAAGCTGCTAGAGCTTCGTGATGAACTATAACATATCAGGGATAGATATGATCCTTGAGCTATTCGCGACACCGCGAAAGTAGAAATCAAAAGGGAGCATCAATCGTTGATGGTTAGTAAAACCACTAGTTTCAAGAAGGGCAAGGGCAAGAAAGGGATACTTCATGGAACAACAAATCAGTTGCTATTCTAGTGAAGAAACCCAAGGTTGAACCCAAACCCGAGACTAAGTGCTTCTGTAATAAGGGGAGCAGCCACTGGAGCAGAATTACCCCAGATACTTGGTAGATGAGAAGGCTTGTAAGGTCGATAGAAGTATATTGGATATACATTGTGTCAATGTGTACTTTACTAGTACTCCTAGTAGCGCAAGGGTATTAGATGCCGGTTCGGTTGCTAAGTGTTAGTAACTCGAAACAAAAGGCTACGGAATAAACGGAGACTAGCTAAAAGGTGAGATGACGATTTGTGTTGGAAGTATTTCCAAGGTTGATCAAATATCGTACGCTCCCTCTACCATCGAGATTGGTATTAAAACCTAAATAATTGTTATTTGGTGTTTGCGTTGAGCATAGACATGATTGGATTACGTCTATCGCAATACGGTTATTCATTTAAGGAGAATAATGGTTACTCTGTTTATTTGAATAATACCTTCAATGGTCTTGCACCTAAAATGAATGGTTCATTGAATCTCGATCGTAGTGATACACATGTCCATGCCAAAAGATATAAGATAGTAATGATAGTACCACCTACTTGTGGCACTGCCACGTAAGTCATATCGGTATAAAACGCATGAAGAAGCTCCATGTTGATGGATCTTTGGGCTCACTCGGTTTTGAAAAGTTTGAGACATGCGAACCATGTCTATTGGTGTATATGCATGAAGAAACTCCATGCAAATGGACCATTTGGACTCACTTGATTTCGAATCACTTGAGACATGCAAATCATACCACATGGGCAAGATGACTGAAAGCCTCATTTTCAGTAAAATGGAACTAGAAAGCAACTTGTTGGAAGTAATACATTTTGATGTATGCAGTCCAATGAGTGCTGAGGCATGTAGTGGATATCGTTATGTTCTTACTTCACAGATGATTTGAGTAGATGTTGATTATATTTACTTGATGAATCACGAGTCTGAATTATTGAAAGGTTCAAGTAATTTCAGGGTGAAGTTGAAAGATCGTCGTGACAAGAGGATAAAGTATCTATGATATGATCATAGAGATGAATATCTGAATTACGAGTTTGGCACAGAATTAAGACATTGTGGAAATTGTTTCACAACTGATACAGCTTGGAACACCATAGTGTGATGGTGTGTCCGAACATCATAACTGCACCCTATTGGATATGATGCATACCATGATGTCTCTTATCGAATTACCACAATAGTTTATGGGTTAGGCATTAGAGACAACCACATTCACTTTAAAAGGGGCACCACGTAATTCCGATGAGATGACACTGTATGAACTATGGTTTAGAGAAACCTAAGCTGTCATTTCTTAAAAGTTTGGGGCCGCGACGCTTATGTGAAAAAGTTTCAGGCTGATAAGCTCGAACCCAAAGCGGATAAATGCATCTTCATAGGACACCCAAAACAGTTGGGTATACCTCCTGTCTCAGATCCGAAAGCAATAAGGGATTGTTTCTAGAATCGGGTCCTTTCTCGAGGAAAAGTTTCTCTCGAAAGAATTGAGTGGGAGGATGGTGGAGACTTGATGAGGTTATTAAACCGTCTCTTCAACTAGTGTGTGGCAGGGCACAGGAAGTTGTTCCTGTGGCACCTACACCAATTGAAGTGGAAGCTTATGATAGTGATCATGAAACTTCAGATCAAGTCACTCCCAAACCTCGTAGGATGACAAGGATGCGTACTACTTCAGAGTGGTACGTAATCCTGTCTTGGAAGTCATGTTGCTAGACAACAATGAACCTACGAGCTATGGAGAAGCGATGGTGGGCCTGGATTCCAAAATGGCTCGAGGCCATATAATCCGAGAGAGGATCCATATATGAAAACAAAGTGTAGACTTTAGAAGAACTACTTGATGGTCGTAAGGCTGTTAGGTACATATGGATTTTAAAAGGAAGACGGACAATGATGGTAAGTATGACCATTAAGAAAGCTTGACTTGTCGTTAAGATGTTTTCCGACAAGTTCAAGGAGTTGACTACGATGAGACTTTCTCACTCATAGCGATGCTAAGAGTCTGTTGGAATTATATTAGCGATTACTACATTATTTATGAAATCTTGCAGATAGGATGTCAAAACATTGTTTCCTCGACGATTTTCTTGAGGAAAGGTTGTATGTGATACAACCGGAAGGTTTTGTCAATCCTGAAAGATGCTAATAAGTATGCAAAGCTCCAGCAATCCTTCTGAGGACTGGAGTAGGCATATCGGAGTTGGAATGTATGCTTTGATGAGATGATCAAAGATTTTGGGTGTATACAAAGTTTATGAGAAACTTGTATATCCAAAGAAGTGAGTGGGAGCACTATAGAATTTCTGATGAATATATGTTGTTGACATATCATAGATCAGAAATGACGTAGAATTTCTGGAAAGCATATAGGGTTATTTGGAAAGTGTTTTTCAATGGAAAGCCTGGATTAAGCTGCTTGAACATTGAGCATCAAGATCTATAAGGATAGATCAAAACGCTTAATGGTACTTTCAAATGAGCACATACCTTGACATGATCTTCAAGGTGTTCAAGATGGATCAGTCAAAGAAGGAGTTCTTGCCTGAGTTGTAAGGTATGAAGTTAAGACTTAAAGCTCGACCACGGCAGAATAGAGAGAAAGGACGAAGGTCGTCCCCTATGCTTAAGACATAGGCTCTACAGTATGCTATGTTGTGTACCGCACCTGAAGTGTGCCTTGCCATGAGTCAGTCAAGGGGTACAAGAGTGATCCAAGAATGGATCACAGGACAGCGGTCAAAGTTATCCTTAGTAACTAGTGGACTAAGGAATTTTCTCGATTATGGAGGTGGTAAAAGAGTTCGTCGTAAAGGGTTACACTGATGCAAACTTTGACACTAATCCAGATTATTCTTAGTAGTAAACTGGATTCGTATAGTAGAACAATTATTTGGAATAGCTCCAAATAGAACGTGGTAGCTGCATCTAGGAGATGACAAAGAGATTTGTAAAGCACACACGGATCTGAAAGATTCAGACCCGTTGACTATAACATCTCTCACAAGCATAACATGATCAAACCCAGAACTCATCGAGTGTTAATCACATGGTAATGTGAACTAGATCATTGACTCTAGTAAACTCTTTGGGTGTTAGTCACATGGGGATGTGACCTTGAGTGTTAATCACATATCGATGTGAACTGGATTATTGACTCTAGTGCAAGTGGGAGACTGTTGGAAATATGCCCTAGAGGCAATAATAAATTGATTATTATTATATTTCCTTGTTCATGATAATCGTTTATTATCCATGCTAGAATTGTATTGATAGGAAACTCAGATACATGTGTGGATACATAGACAACACCATGTCCCTAGTAAGCCTCTAGTTGACTAGCTCGTTAATCAGTAGATGGTTACGGTTTCCTGACCATGGACATTGGATGTCGTTGATAACGGGATCACGTCATTAGGAGAATGATGTGATGGACAAGACCCAATCCTAAGCCTAGCACAAGATCATGTAGTTCGTATGCTAAAGCTTTTCTAATGTCAAGTATCATTTCCTTAGACCATGAGATTGTGCAACTCTCGGATACCGTAGGAGTGCTTTGGGTGTGCCAAACGTCACAACGTAACCGGGTGGCTATAAAGGTACACTACAGGTATCTCCGAAAGTGTCTGTTGGGTTGGCACGAATCAAGACTGGGATTTGTCACTCCGTGTAACGGAGAGGTATCTCTGGGCCCACTCGGTAGGGCATCATCATAATGTGCACAATGTGATCAAGGAGTTGGTCACGGGATCATGTGTTACGGAACGAGTAAAGAGACTTGCCGGTAACGAGATTGAACAAGGTATCGGGATACCGACGATCGAATCTCGGGCAAGTACAATACCGCTAGACAAAGGGAATTGTATACGGGATTGATTAAGTCCTTGACATCGTGGTTCATCCGATGAGATCATCGTGGAACATGTGGGAGCCAACATGGGTATCCAGATCCCGCTGTTGGTTATTGACCGGAGAGTCATCTCGGTCATGTCTGCATGTCTCCTGAACCCGTAGGGTCTACACACTTAAGGTTCGATGACGCTAGGGTTATAAAGGAAGTTTGTATGTGGTTACCGAATTTTGTTCGGAGTCCCGAATGAGATCCCGGACGTCACGAGGAGTTCCGGAATGGTCCGGAGGTAAAGATTTATATATGGGAAGTCCTGTTTTGGTCACCGGAAAAGTTTCGGGATTTATCGGTAACGTACCGGGACCACCGGGAGGGTCCCGGGGTCCACCAAGTGGGGCCACCAGTCCCGGAGGCTTGCATGGGCTAAGAGTGGTAAGGGACCAGCCCCTGAGTGGGCTGGTGCGCCTCCCACAAGGCCCAGGGTGCGGCTAGGAGGAGAAGGGGGAAACCCTAGGCACAGATGGGCCTAAGGCCCACCCTAGGGCGCGCCCCCCTCTCCCCCTCTTGGCCGGCCCCCCTTTCCCATCTAGAGCTGCCGCCCCCCTAGGGGTGGGAACCCTAGAGGGGGCGCACCCTCCTCCCCTCCTCCTATAAATAGTGGGGGTTTTGGGCTGCCCAAGACACGCGATTTGATCTCTCCCTGGTGCAGCCCTACCTCTCTCCTCCTCGTCTCTTGCGATGCTTGGCGAAGCCCTGCTGGAGTACCACGCTCCTCCACCACCACCACGCCGTTGTGCTGCTGCTGGATGGAGTCTTCCTCAACCTCTCCCTCTCTCCTTGCTGGATCAAGGCATGGGAGACGTCACCGGGCTATATGTGTGTTGAACGCGGAGGTGCCGTCCGTTTGGCACTAGGATCTCCGGTGATTTGGATCACGACGAGTACGACTCCTTCAACCCCGTTCTCTTGAACGCTTCCGCTTAGCGATCTACAAGGGTATGTAGATGCACTCTCCTTCCCCTCGTTGCTGGTTTCTCCATAGATAGATCTTGGTGACACGTAGGAAAATTTTGAATTTCTGCTATGTTCCCCAACAGAGAGGCCAGCTACGGAACCACGTGCTGGCTTAGTGCGGCAACTACCTTCGACAGGCTTGGCTAGGTAGGTGGAGAAGCGAGCTGCCGGGCTCGGCGGGCCACCCAGACAGCTTTTATGCTGGAGAACTGCTCTTTCTGCTCGTCGGATGCCGCCGAAAGAGTGGACAAAATGGTGGAAGGAGGAGCTTGGCCGGCGTCCTGCTCCTGAACGGACGTGTGTGGCCGGAGTTGGTTTCTCGCATTCCACGCTGGTTTCTATATCTATATCTATACTACTATATAGTGTACCAATTTTAAGTAGGACTAAGAACATCAATCATAACCGTTGATCTTCTAAATCCAACAGCCAATATCAATAGGATTTGCATGAACGGTACACTGCTTCTACCTCACCTATGTTCTAGAACAATCAAGACAGAGGGATGTGATGGTTGCTTGTCCGTTTATTTTACCAGGCCACTTATTAGTGGTTGGGTTTTGTGATATGACGGCTTTACTGCCACGAGACTCGCGTGCAGCGCCGCCCTCTATACTAGTACTACATCGGTCGTGGTTTATTAGTCCCCCATTGAATTTGACTAAAGATTTAACTGACAAAATGTTAGTGCATGTCAACAAAAACTATATCGTTGGATTAGTATTTGGACATAGTTTTCAATGATATAATTTTAGGTGACATGCATCAGCATTTATCGTGCTATATATAATGTTAGTTCAATTTTTGGTCGTACTAATCTATAGTAAGGTGCCCGTGCGTTGCACGGGACAGTTATATTAAGACGTGCCTTGCACGTGTATACATACTAGTAAATGTAGGTTTTTGAATGCGGCGAGGAGGCGGGTACAGCTGGGAGTGCAGCGGGCGGTGCCCTGGGCCGGCGCGCCGCTTCAAATGGCGGATGCAGTGGGAGGTCGCATCCGCCCTGACCCCCTTGATGGTGCACGTCACCTTGTGTCCAGATCTGAGATGCCACGTGTACCAGATGAATGACTCCAAACTCGACCAACGTGATGCAAGAGGTGAGAGCCGAGGAACGCTGTTGGAGACACCCTCCTCGTCATCATCTGAGTCCTAGAAGATCTCACCCACATCATCATTAGGCATGCAGCCGCCTTCATAGACAACGTGCGCAGAAGGAGTACAGGCGACTAGGGACGCACCACGTCGTGGGCACTCCGTATGTGCTCATGTGCGTGCATCATGCGTGCTTTTTCGTTGGTGCTAGCTCTAAGGCCGAGGCTGCGGTCGTCTTCGTCTCTGGCTAGTCGTTAAGCAACGACGGCAAAGAGGTGTTGCAAGAGATGCGTAGGCGCCATTGTGTGTGAGCTTCTCCGTAGCACGACAAACCGGACGTCACCGTAGATGGCGCATGCCTCCATGCAGTCGAGTGTGTGCGCATGCATGTGTTATTCACGTGCATTCTGCGATCGAGTGTGTGTGCATGCATGTGTTGTGTACGTGCGTTGTGTGCTCCATGATGTGCGCGTTTGTGCATGAGTTGGATGGGCATGAGTTAGTGCGTTGGCGTGTGTACATGCGTGGCTGCATGCGTCATGTACATGTGTGGCTTCTTGCGTGGTTATCAATATAAACTAATAAAATATCTTCAACTTAGCATCCTGATGTATCGTCTCTAGTGGTTAGCGAAGAGTTTATGTTCTTTTATTTGTTTACTAGCAAAAGGGCCCGTGCGTTGCAACGGAAGGAAATAAATCACATGCCCATGTGTTGTAGGTCAAGTTGAAACAAAAGGTGCCAGAAAGATTGTAAAGATAAAATACAGAAGATTTAAGTTGAACGAAAATCTTGTTACAGAAAAAAGAGTTGGACGGAAATCTCGCATAATTAGATGTTTACCTTTTCTCATAGTTTTTTCTAAAAAGGGCCGTTTTATTACTTAAGATATTTAAGCATTACACTTTTTCTCATAGCTAGTAAAAAGAATGCAATACGTACTTGTTCCTGCTTGTACTATGGGTTTTACTTCTTCGTTGCATCTCATCACGGCAAGCCGCTGCCGCCCGCCATGATCACCACGGCTTTGGGCACTACTTGTCACCACCATCATACATACATGCCCAGCTCTTTGCTTGTCATCAAGAGTCAAGCCGCTGCTTGTCATCAAGATTTTATGTCTAGCTTTTGGCCGCTACACTGGCTGCTTCCATATTCTCTCAAGGTAATGTTTATATTATGCTAATCTCGTATCCCAGCACCTAGCTAGCCGCCAGCTATATAGGTTGATGTTTCAGACAACTTGAGAACGTATGAATTGGTGAGAATTGGTTTAAATTGTCGAAGGTGGAACTATTCAAACAAAAATATCCACGCATCATCACATCAGTATGCTTTCCCTCTTGGCTACCGACTTAGCACACAACACCGTAGGTTATCATCCTTTTCGGGGGGGGTGCTTGCGCGAGAACTGGAAACATGACTTGCAGGCTAGGTCCAGCAACGTAGCTACAGGCAGAAAAAACAGATAACGATCAGCGTTGGCTCCTAATTAAATGGGCCGGCCCATACCTAGCAATTGATCCGTGGAAACCAAGCACACGACCTATGAAGTCCCATGCCGGCGAATCAACCTGTGGTTGACTTGGTTAGGTGGACAGTGGTATCCCCAACCCACCAAGGTTCAAATCCTGGTGCTCGCATTATTCCTGGATTTATTTCAGGATTTCCGGCAATGCGCTTTCAGTGGGAGGAGACGTTCCCGTCGACGACGAGGCGCCTACGGTGACTTCGTAAATCTCAAGATGATATGCCGGCTCAGTCTCTCGGAGGTGCTCATAGGGGTAGGGTGTGCGTGTATGCGTTCATAGGGGTGAATGTATGCGCGTGTGTATGAGCGCTTGTGTCTGTACTGATGCTCAAAAAAAAATGAAGTCCCATGCCGAACGATCGATAGGTGGAATCAGACGATCGTTTGATGATCAAACGTAGGAAACGAACTGTAAAATTAGTACCACCTCGGATATAAAAAATAATATAGGTAAAAAAACTAAAAGCGTAAATTCACGGTAAGAAATGTATTGTGATGGTGAACCCACGGAGTCGATCCGTTCCGTTGCAACAGGAAAACACAACGCCCAAGTGTAAGAACAAATATGATAAAGACAGAAGTACCTCGGGAATTCTTGAACTGAATCTTTGCAAGCCTATTTTTCAACATGGCATTGTCTTGCGATTTGGGTGCGGTGTTCATCCGGGGTGATGTTATCATCGCAACCGGAGAACAACACATATGCAGAGTGATATAGTTAGTGATGCTACCAAGATTCGTCATTACAATAACTTTCTCGTTTCCCAATTAAACCTAGGCACATTATCTCACCCTTAACTCACATTTTCCGGCACCCACACCTGCTTCCTCTCCTTGTCCCCATCATAGCTGGGCCTCATCGTTGTCGTCTTTGGCCTCGAGCTCGGCACGGCTTCCTTCCAAATCGACTTGCACCCCCCAAAAATTCAGTTGACTTGCAAATAGCCCGCGCAAAACTATTTTGGGCCACTTATCACAATGAGTGTTGAGTGCATGCAGGTTCTGACCGTCTAATCACTATCACCATCTACTTCCTCTTTCCACTATTTTCCAGTTATCGTCAAGTTCATCTCTGCCCACATGGTCATCTTGGTTCTTTCGTGCCTCTTTGATCACCCCAACTCTATGTTGGCTGCACCATTAGAAAGTAAATTTGAAACAATACATAGAAGGCATATTTGTCCAAAAAATGACCCTTTAATAAAGTGACTATGTGACCTGCATATCGTTGCTGTCGGGTTATGTTCAGGGTCAGAATTTCAAGCAAGTTCAAGTGACTAAGTGATGGTGTTCAGTCTTCATGGTTGTAAGCTCAAATATGAAAAGAGCTTAAATATACGAAGTAGTGTGCTGTTCTCACAAATTTAAATCTATTGCTAGTTGCTTAGCCATGAATGGCAATAAAAGTAGTTTCTCAACTCCCTAATTACAGTTGACACATCAAATACCATTTAATAATGTGCACAGTAAAACAACTTCTAAATCTGGACATACTCCTTTGAGTATTTTTAACTGGACACAATAGATAATGTGCGTTAATGGTTGTAAGTTCCTACCAATACTTTTTTTGACAGAACCTATGCTTATATATAAATACTGGATTACTTAACAAAGTCATTTGCATATACACCATACTAACCACCCAGGTTTCAGAAATACCTAACACTCTAGCGAGGAAACAAGATCATGAGCTACACAAATTGCTACTTCTCTCAACTTTGAAGCACACACACGACTCACACATACTCTTAATCATCCTAGACTCAGCAAAGGTCATACATGAGGTTGACAGATCCTGATAGTTAGAGTTGACAGAATTGATAACTACAATATTTCGACAGCATTGGGAGAGGCTGCATTAAACCCTCCAAGAAAGCTGCAACTTCAGCTTCCTATGTTGTTTCAGATATTCAATATACACGTAGCAGATAAAATAATTATAATGCGCAGATTTCGGGCAATAATAACTGCTCTAGCAACCCCAGTATTAGGGATAAAAGATGCATCAATATTCACCTTAGTCGTACCTTTATCAGGAGGCTTCTACAAGGATTAGCATTGGAGATTCTGTCTTGTTTAGCAAAGGATTACAGATTGCAGAAATATGCCTGCAACGATTTCTTTCCCTTTTCCCTTGGGATCATCCTTTTGTAGTTCTCCGTTAATCATCTTCACACAATTAACCAAGAACTCAACCAATGTTTATGAGTTGACCTTAAGGCTTAATGTTTCTCTACATTGGTTGTCCTAAATCTATCACACATTTGTGCATGATAGAAAATATGTCACACTGAATTTCTTCTGAACTTCTTCTGAGATGTAACAACACAAGCAGTAAAAACAAGTAAGCAAACCTACCAATCGAGCTTTGAATGAATTTGTAAAATAAATGCACAATCCATGTTGCATCCACACCAATTAATAAATTCAGCCTCAAGTTTCTACAGCCACATCAATTTGAAAAATCGAGAGGAAAATCCAAAGCTGCAAAATCCACTGCCGCAAATTTTAAGAATTTTACAGTAATATCTCTCTCTCAAATAGTTATTTTATCAAACCAGAGATGATTAAGAACTTGCAGATTTCCCGTTACTAAGTCCTGTTTGGTGCTTGCATTGCTGTAATAGCCAACCTAATTTATTTTTTGACAAATCCCACAACCATGTCAACATCCAGCAGTGGCACCGAGAGCATAAAAGTATAAAATTGTACCCCTAAGATAGCTGAAACTAAATTAGAAAGTGTGCAATTCGATGAGACACTCTCACCATCTGATGAAATTGATGTAGCTAGTGTCATTGTCGAGGGTGAAGGACACGTCTGTATTCCTACCCATATTGCCAGTCACCATCCCAACGAGCCTGGCCAGTAGACCACCCAACCTGGACAGCCGTGTCAGAAGCCAATCTCGATGAACACAAAGCCGAGAGATGCATATAGTGGGCACTCACCTTGGCTGTCTCGACGCGAGTCATCCTTCTCGTCAGTGCCGGACAGCGCCACAACAACATTCTACTTCATGGTGATGAAAGAGGGTGAAGACCACCACCGCAAGGAGGCCAGCCGCTTGGGTGGGAATCGATAGCGGGGTGGCGGCGATGTTCGCTGCGGGAGCCAGGCGGATGGTTTCAACAGGTGCCACTGCCAATGTAATTAGAACACATGTAGTCTTTCAGTGAGCAAAGTGCAGATTACATGAAGTAAAGCTGGATGGCAATTATGCTTCCTGTATGGGCAGAATACAACCATCGGCTATATTAGAGGGAGGAGACTGGATGCGACTTAAATATCTCACCTCTTCAAATATGTCAACTGGAGTATTTCTCAACAATCCCTTGGATCTGCTCCGAAGTGAAGATTGACGCACTGGTATCGAAATCAGCACTCTCCAACTGCCTCTGCAACTGCATTGACAACAAAGTCAAGATAAGCATTACGCATTGCTTCTTCTGCTCATAAACACTGAGCAAAATTTTAGTTGTGTATGTTTCAGTGGGAGGGGGCAAGCATAGAGTACATCATTCTCAAGTATGACAGATTGGCTCTCGGAATTGTGTTTTCTAATTTGAACTACATCTCCAGTTTCTGTAACAGCAATCAAAATGATCTAATTAGCATCTTCAATACAGTTAAGTTTGATGCTTCGAAAGAGGTACTATAAAAACATTTTTTCTTCATCTGTGGTTGTAATTCCTATTGACTGTGCATTTTCTCGCCAAATTCTAGAGGCTCAAGCTCGGCTTCATCAATAGCCATCTCTTCTCTATCAAATTAAATAGAAAAAAATCAGAACATGGCTTTTAGACAACAGTTCAAGTCAACTCTGCAAACCACAAAGTATTATTGCTAGAGAGCAGGTAATTGTGGTTGTATATTCATTTTACTTGTTCAGTTCTATGGCTGGCGCATTAACTAACAACTCTTTTCCTTGAAAATAAACAAATAAAAGAGCACACCACTACACATATCAGCGTGGACTATATTCAAACATGTATAGCAAGAATGAGCTACCTACAAATGGCCGTGAAACAAAGGAAAAATGGTGCTGCAGTGCACTGAGTCTTTTTAGCAAACACATGGCGTGCACCTAGCGGGTTGGTGGTTGAAGTCGATGGGGGCAGAGCAGCACTGAACTGCACGCAGCCTGGGCAACGACCATCGAACTGCTCCATCAATCTGTGCGTGATGGAAGGAGTAGGTGCTCCGGCCAGGTGAAGAAGAGCGCCGGGGAGGAGAGAAACCAGCTCTCGTCGGCTCACCTGTGATTGAGAGGCGAGGCAAACGGTTTGGAACTATCTTTTGCCGTCGCCGGAGCACTGGACGTCGGCTAAGAGAGGAGGGAGGGTGAGTAGCGTCACTGGAAAAGGAACACGCGGGGGCTGGGCTGATGGTGGTGGACGACGGCGTCGGGTCGCGGCGAGAGAGGAGGATTGGGGGAAGGTGCGGCTCCGACATCAAGTGTCGCTGGTGGTGGAAAGCCGCATGGGTGGGGAAGGCGCACAGCGGAGGGGCGTTGGCGGTGCGCGGCGGCGTGTCGGGGGCCAGCTGCGATGGCGCATGGCGGGGGCCGGCGGCGCGCGACAGCGTGGAGATGCGCTGGGGGTGGAGATGGAAGGCAAGGTCATCGTGCAGATTTTTTTTCTTTTCTCTCGCCAGTACCGTACCGGTTCTATTGACTTATTAGGGGGACTGCGGGTTGGATACCTAAAACACCAGGGACTTTTTTATAAAAACGTCGCGACGGTGAATTCGGAGACTCAATCCGTGCTTTATTTTATATATATATATATATATATATTATATATATATATATAATATTATAGGGAGAGATAGACGGGCAAGCAGCAAAAAACAGGGGAAAACACACAAGGTTCCTTGCAGACGCTCCACCGCGAGGTTCCTTGCTCCTTCTTGGTCATCGGGAATCTATGTTCTTCCACTCTTTTTTACGTGATCTTTGTTCATCCTTTTGCCAACATGCGAGACATCTAGCATCAAGGTGCACGTGTCATGAAAGAAAATGGAGATAATCAGATAAGCAATGCGTAAGTGAGTCGTGCACTTCGATGGCACCTACTCCTATACGCAATAGTTTTTTCTCCTTGATGGCACATGAATAGTGCACATACTCAACGACGGAGCACGGGATGGTAGCCATGACATGGTCAGCCCTTTTTTGGAGAGAGTACGTACTAAATAACTTTGATGTGTTCCGTCAACTCACAGAACGATGAGAAGCTTGCTTACTACGCCTTCTCCCTCGCCAACGCATGCGCGGTGGCTCTTAGCATGAGGAGAAACTTTTGCTTACAAGCGGTGGACGTGCAACAGTTCATTTGGTGTTAGATTGCCAGAAGTACTACTGTAGTACAACCATTATTGTTCGACTTCCGGAAGAGGCGAAGAGCCAAGCGCAAGGCTAGCCATAGTGGGAGTAACATAAGTAGGAGTACCTCCTTTTTTTATTCTAGAAACAACCACACGTGAATATTGGACGGTAGCAGCACATCAACTGAATCAAAACTCGAAACCTTCCCTCTTGGCGCCAGCTAAGCCCGCTGCTCCACATTGATGGCAAGTCAAGGCGACTCGACCTCTCACTGCATCCGCCGTTGAAGCGGCGCACCGACCGAGGGCACCGCCCGCTGCATGCCCGGCATTTCACACTACACATACTTTGTGAGACAAAAGGTGGGGCCATTATTAATGATATAGTATTATACTAACAAGAATAACTATTTTAAGCAGGCTCCGTATTAGGTTGGTTCTAGATGATGTGTCAACTTCATATAGCTGGATGTTGGCTATACTATTCACCATGCTCTAAGTGTGGTGTGAGTCAGAAAATTTACTAAGTCATTAATTAATAATTAACGGACGCCTTAACTACTCAGTCATTTCTGATTCTTTTGGATAGTGGGGCTATTATTGACTTGGACGTGGGGTTTGGGCCAAAGGCCTACTATTATACTACTTGGTCTTACTCGCACGACCGACCTGACATGCTCTACCCTAGCTGCCGCTGTATCATATGGTTTCACACCATTCCAGATCTTAGTGCCGCCACGCAATTCTTCTCCATCCTTCCTTCCGGCGTGCACCGCGAGAAGGGACAGCAGTCCTCCGAACCCCGCCTTTCGTGATCCTGTACGGGAGAGGGGCGATCAGGTTTTTGGGGAGCACACTCCTGTCACTGCTACCAGCGACGACTTCCTCAACGACAGCCTTCTTCCCCGACCTCAGTAACATCTTCATCAACGACATGAGTGACAACATCAACCACAGCGGTTCTACTCCCGTCGTATAGTATGTGATTCTGTCCTCCTGGTTTAGTCCGCATCATTACTTTGAGCTTTGCAATTGTCGTCTTGATCTATTACCGTTGATCCAGATTACATCTCATAGTAAATTTCTCATATATTCAACAATCCAATCCAAAAACCTGATTATAGTCAATTTACTCCAAATGGTTTTGCTGCGCTTTTGAGCCGCCTACTTTTAAGGGGCTGTAATATAAAAGGTGGCGCACAAGAGAAGTATATTGGTTTCAGATCATGTACTGCTATGATGCCACTAAGGGTAAGCCTGAGGGCGATCTTAATCCTACACAGCAGGAAGCTTTTGAGAACATGGATACCCTCTTCAAAGCCGCCCTGCTGAGTGTTCTTGATGATTCCATTGTGGATTCATATATGTCGTTTGACAGCGGCAAAGACATGTGGGCTGCGCTCGAGGCCACGTTTGAGGCCTCGGGTGCTGGCAACAAGTTGTGCGTCATGGAGCAAATCTATGACTACAAGATGGTTGATGAGCGCTCGGTTGTTCAGCAGACTCATGAGATACAGTCACTCGCTAAGGAACTTGAGTACTTCAAGTGTGTGTTGCCAGACAAATTTGTTGTTGGGACCATCATTGCCAAGCTTCCACCTTCGTGGAACGATTTTGCTACTTCTCTAAAAACAAGAGACATGAGTTTTCCGTTTCGGATCTCATTAGCACTCTTCATTTTGAAGAGAAGGCAAGAGCAAAATACACACATGCTTGGGTCGCTGAGGGAGCTTCTAGTGCCCACATGGTACATGAGAAGAACTTCCAGCCTAACCAGCCCCAAAACAATAAGAACAAATCTCAGGGGAAAGGCAAGTTTGATGCAAAGAACAAGCTATCACATTCTACCAACTTCAAGAAGAATTCTCATAATGGGAAGGGATTCAAACCTCAATTTTGGTAGCACCGCACAAAACTTATATGGCTGCATCTACCTGCTATCAGCTAACCTCATGGTGCACCGGGTATTCCTACATTCGTAACTAGGTACAATCACCACCGCAAGATGAAATAAGCTTATTCGTACGTTGACTTGCTGATTGCAGTGCGGAACGATCCTGTCATATGTGGAGTAGCAAACAAGCAGTGCAGCCGAAGGTGGAAATCAACCAAGGACTTATGAAATTATATATAATCTTCCTCAGGCAAGTCAGTATCCCCTTCGTCCAGATGATTATGTTTTGTCATGCCGAGCTATTGATATGTGCTACTGTTTTGCAACACCGTTTAAGTATAGCTATTGTTTTATTATCTTTTCAGATTCAGGACAATGAAGATGATTTCAGGGGAACTGCACAATATGGACTCATGTTGAGTCATCTCTATTGCCTCATGTGTTTGCTGCAAATGTGTCGGCATCAATTGCAAGATGAGGCAGCTAGCTAGCTGTGGAGTTGCCAACATGCTCAAAGTGCTCGCAACATTGAGAAGAAACAAGCATGCCCAGGAAATTAAGGAAATTAATGCGTGTGTAGGGAGGCCCTTTGCTCAGAGAAGCATCGACCGATTTTCTTTATTTCCACACCTTCTCACAACTTTGTATTGGTTATAGTATGGTGAATCATTGAGATGTATAAACATGCTGAACTTTTGTTCTTCTGAATGTTAGTATGCATACCATATCTTTTGAAGCTTAGTTTAATGTAAATGTTAACTAGCCTGTGAACCTTCACAGTCTAGTAAGTATATTGTAGGCCTGTTATTTGACACCTCACTTTGCCGCGCTACGCGACCAGTGTGAGTGTCTGCATCCAGTACCGCTTCCTCTAATTTGGTGGATGCCAAGTTGAAAAAGGTTACTGATGAGTAGCCATAAGCTGGAGGCGTCTCTCTTTTTTAATTCGAATGGGCAATAAGCTGGAGAGTGTCTCGGGCTGCCTCTAGCACAAGGCCCTCTAGTACGAAACACGGGAAGCCGACTGGGCCGATACAAAAGCCTATCCATATTAAAGCCCATTTGTTTTGTTTTTTGTGAGGAGAAGCCCATATTTCTTGAAGAGGGGGCGATCCCAGGAAAACCCTCCTTCCTCCTCGCTTCCACTTATACTACAGCTCGGTGGACTCTCCCGCTTTCGTCGCCCCCCAATTCCCCCCGCTCCCCATCTTCCTCACTCGTCTAGAAAAACCCTGCTCACCTTCTTCCTCACTAGTACAGAAAACACTTGCTCCTCTTCTTCCACTCCTATAGAAAACCCCAGCCCTCCTTCTTCCCCACTAGCACTGCCACTAGGCTCGTCTCTAGCTACTCTACTCAAACCCGTGAGCTCGGCGCAACGCCCACAAGGAAAATGGAGTCGGCTGGCCCAAGCGCAAAGAAGATGAGGCTCCCGTCGGCGGCGACGCCGGTTGTAGATCTCGCACCCGGCAGCGCGGGGAGAAGCGGCGACCCCCCCCCCCCACCCGGATCTGAGGAACTGGTAGAATCTCCGGTGGACCGCATCAGTGATCTCCCAGACGTCATCCTTGAGGAGATCATCTCGCTTCTCCCCACCAAGGATTGCTGCCGCACACAAGTCCTCTCAACATGGTGGCGCCTTCTATGGCCCACCGCACCCCTCAATCTCGACTGTCGTTAGATATCTGTCCTTCCTGAATTTTATCTCCTCAGAGCCATCATCTCCTCTCACCAGTAGGGCCCTGTTCAACGCCTCTACATCCCGACACGCTACCTGCTCTCCATACCCGGCATGGTGGGCGCTTGGCTGACATCCCCTAAATTCAAAAAACTCCAGTAGTTTGAGTTCTACCATTACCACGAAAGTTTCATACCATGAACATACCAAGAATTCGTGCCCACACCACTGTTGTCCATCTCGCGGTTTTCCTCCTCTCTCCACACCGCCACCTTCGCCCGGTGCCATCTACCAGGCGATCTGGTATAAATGCTTCGACTCCCACTGCTAAAAAACTTTTGCTTGTGGTGGTTTATCTGTCGGAGGCGCACAACATCATCCACTCCAGTTTCCCTGCCCTGGAGCGCTTGCTGATTGTTTTGGGAATAGAAATCCCTATCAGTTGTCTCCAAATAAAGTCGCCTTACCTTAAAAGCATTGGAATTTGTTTTGAAGGACAGCAGCTCATCATCGAAGATGCCCCTTCACTTGAAAGGTTTGTCCTTGATAATTGTTATAAACCTTCGCAAATAATTGCCACCTCTGTGCCCAAACTAGAGACCTTGGGTGTAATTCGTGATCCGTTTAATGATCGCAAAGAGTTGGTGTTTGGCTCCTCACTTTTTCAGGTACCGTATATTATCATCTACACGTTTGTAATCATAAGCTGCATTTTTTATTTGTGCGCATAAGTTTTATATCATCTTGGAGTACACTTTGGGTACTAATATTATGTTATATGCTCAATGAAGAGCTCGTCCATGGATAGCCTATCAATGCTGTTGGATTCTGTCAAGATTTTATATATCGGAATGTATAGTTATGATCTAAACATAATTATTGGCTTGTTGTGATGCTTTCGATCTCTAGAGAATTTATATATGGAGGTGATGATTTCATGCACATTGAAAGACTGTATATATTGTACTAGAATTAACCGTTCAGGTGTTGCTCTTTCGACATACTCTTTTTTCAGACCTTAACTATTTTCAAATCTTCATGTCTACTTAGGTACTTCAAGTACATGGAAAAAACGTATAACCAATCAGTGGCGTAATAAGCACCAGGATTTTCTCAGTTCTCATGACATTCGTTTGAGGACAATAACGATGGAAGGATATGCATCCAACCAGGCAAACAGAAGCTTTGTCACATTCTTCCTGTTGAATGTGAGGTTACTATTGTTCGTGAGGCTTAAGTTTTACCGCAAGAGATTTCTGACGGGCGGACACGTCGAAGAGCAAAAAAAGAAGTTTCAGGTGGACAAATGGGCTTCTAAACGTGCTCGGCTTCTATTTACAACAAGTTGTAGTCATCGTGCAATAAATTTTTATGCACGGGATGTTGATTTTATGGATCAGACCGATCCATTTGTTTGTGACTGTGAAAAAGAGTGGTTGGGTTAGATGTTACTGCCATGCTCAATCTGGGTTTTGTCTAAAAATTTGATGAACAATTAATCCTTGGGCTTTTTGTACCGTTTGTAAGCTTGAGTTGCATGTTGTTGCCCTCGTACTCCCCTCCACCTGCCACTACACTGCCGCATCTTCCACGGCTGATGTTCCTTCCTGCCTGAGGCCTCGCCGTCGTTCTCCGCCTTGGTTCGCTCGCTGTGCCCGCCTACGTCTGGCGTTGTCAACATGGTCAACAACCAAAAGGAATCAGGAGATGACTGTACATGGAGAGGCTAACAGTAGGGACCCACCAGGGGCATTGCATTACGCAAGTAGGTGCCTCGTTATTACAAGCCAGGACAAGTCATCAACGTCTCATCTCACACCGGCGATGCATACGCTGGCACGGCAGCGGATTTGTTAAAATTACACAACGAGCGGATAACACCAAGGACCCAGCAGCTCGCCCAGTTGTTTTTTTAGTTTCAGAGACGGAGCTCAACTGCGCGTTGTGCGGGAGCTGTGGCCTGTCTAGCCCACGCTTACGCTTTTATTTAAGCACATGACGAGCCCAATTGATATCTTTTTTTCTTTCTGAAAATGGCTAGCCCAGTTCTTTTTTTTTTGAGAACACCAAAATTGAGGCCTAGTTGCTTTTCTCAGCCCTGCTGGGCAGCAAATCTTTCAAGACGAGGAGGGAGGGATGTAAAGTAGTAAGAAATGGGCTTCCTCAGAAAATGGGCTATAAGTTGTAAGAAATGGGCTGTAAATTTTTAAACCAAAGCCAACCGGTAATTACATTAAAATATCATTTTTCTAGATTTCTCTACTCTCTACTCTTATAAAAACCAAAGCCAACTTGCAATTACATTAAAAGATCGTCTTTTCTCCCACAAGATAAACTACTCATACAAATGCATCTTCATGTTCCATGCAACGCACGGGCATCTTGCTAGTTAAGATTTTAAATTTAATTCATTTTTTTGTGGAGAATTTTTTTTTGAATTTTATTTTGATATAATTTTTTAAAAATTATTTTTAACGCGACTCGAAATTTCGTGATTAAAAGAGTTCGGACCCCACCGAAATATGAAAATTTCATTCAATTTTTTAGTAGTGCCCAGAATATATGGTCTGTAATGCTAATAAAAAGAATGTGGGCTTCAAATATCCTTAAGAATTAGCAAATGGGATGTAAATTATTGAAAATAATGGCTAATGGGTTGTATGTTGTTTTCCACAGATTTGGAGGCTGACTTCTGGGCCTACTAGGTTGACGATGACGCTGTCCTAAAAAAAATTTGACGCGTACGCAAGGCTTTGTCAACTTAGTCAGCACAGAGCAGTGATTGTTGGATGTCCATCCAACGGCCATCGTGCTTCTTCAATCTCTGATCTTCCTGCTCCAGCCGCCCAAACCAGCACCGGCGGGACTGCCTGCTCCCTCCCCCCGTGGCTAGATGTGCTACCGCCAGGCCATCCCTCTACACACCCGCACATCCTGTTATTTTCCGGCGACGTCAGCCGCACCCCGCAGCCGACCAGTCAGCGCTCGTACACCCCTTGGCGTGGGCATCCGCTGCGGTGGCTTCGTCAGCTCCGGGTCACCCTTCCTGGGCCTCGCCCTTGTCCACCGCGTTTGTGCTCTCGGCGCGGCGAGGACAACATGGTCAACAAACAACAGCCATCGGAAGAGGCTGACAGTAGGGGTACACACAAGGAAATGCCTCCTTATTACGCGTAAAATAATGATTCCTCCACCTGACAGCTGGGATTCATCCGAAGGGCCTCTGTATTTCTTGAAAAAAACATTCCCCCGCTGTCAGCTCGGACCCACCAGCTATATCTTCGCACACAAGGAAGTGCCTCCTTATTACACACAAAAAAATGAATACTCCCCCTGCTAGCTGGGACCCACCATTGTGGGAGGCTGACTTGTGGGCCTACTAAGATGATGGGGACGAAGGGCTTTGTCAACTTAGTCAATATGAATAATTCTAGCTCCAGTGACCGTACGATGTCCATCCAACGGCTGTAGTGCTTCTTCAACCTCTCGTCTTCTCGCTCCAGCCGCCCAAATCAGCGCCAGTCGTGCCACCTGCTCCTGCCTCCCGTGGCCGGCTGTGTTGCCGCGGAGGCCTCACCGCCCCCTACTACTCCCACGCTGGTCAGGGCATCCCTCCACTCACCCACACCCCCTGTTATTCTGCGGCGACGGCAGCCTCACACTGAAGCTGAACCAGTGAACCCTCGTACTCCTCTCCACGTGGACATCCATTGCCATGTCTTCCCCAGCTCCGCGTCGTCCCCTTCCTAGGCCTCGCCGTCATCCACCGCCCTGGTGCTCTCAATGCGGCGTGGTCAACATGGTCAAGGAACGACTTCCAATGCAAGAGTACTCTACGTGGAGAGGCTGACAGCTGGGTCCACGGCTGCAGCAAGGAAGTGCCTCCTTATTACGCGGAAAATAATGATCCCTCCACCTGATAGCGGGGACCCACCGGACGGGCCACCATATTACATGAAAAAAAATGTTTCCCCCCTAACTGCTGGGACCCACCACCTACATCTTCGCACGCAAGGAAGTGCGTCCATATTACGGGCAAAAAATGATTCGCCCCCTGACTGCTGGGACCCACCAGCTACATCTTCGCACGCAAGGAAGTGCCTGACAGTCGGGACCCACCCGGTCGAAGCGTACGTAGCATTGTCATTCTGGTCGCAAATGTGTACGTACATACTGGTTGATCGGTCTGTCTGCAGGCTGCAGCGATGAACCGTGGCCGTGTAAGGAAGGGCACGTGTGGTAGTAGAGGCGTGCACGTGTGGTAGTAGAGGCGCGCACGTAGCATGTACACGTACGTATAGCAGCCAGGGTGCAAGAAAGTAAATACGGCCACGTACATACATACGGGCGGGGTCTCGAACGCCTACTCGCGCATACGTACGGTTAGGGCTCGTGTACATGGTTGTGGCTAGGTCGAAACGGAGAAACTGCATCGTCATTGTGTTCATGGGGAGGCAACAGAATGCGTCGTGTTCATCGGGAGGCAACGAAACGCGTGTTGTTCATCGGGAACCAACCGGCTTGGACGAAACATATGATGGAAACGAGGCCTGGCGTATCGCAAAACGGAGGAAACGGCCTTGTGTTCGACCGGCCATGGTGGAAATGGGATCCTGTTCATCGGGAGGGGTTTGGCGTACCGCAAAACGGAGGAAACGGACTTCTCTTGGACCTCCTACGGTCGAAACGGGGTCCTGTTGATCGGGAGGGGTGTGCGTACCGCAAAACGGAGGAAACGGACTTGTGTTGGAGCGCTACGGTCGAAACAGGGTCCTGTTCATCGGGAGGGGTGTGGCGTACCGCAAAACGGGACTCCACGGGATACTGTTCATCTCCACCGTCGACCTCCGCCAGCCTCCAAGGGGTACTGTTCATCCACCGTCGACCTCCTCCAGCCTCCACTTGCGACTGTTCATCCATGGGCTCCTGTTCATCCAGCCTCCACCGGCTACTGTTCAACCAGCCCTATCCACAGGGGTCCTGTTCAACCACCCCTCCACGGGCTACTGTTCATCCAGCCCTCCACCGGCTACTGTTCAACCAGCCCTCCACCGACTACTGTTCAACAAGCCCTCCACGGGGTCCTTTGTTCATCCAGCCCTCCACTGGGTCCTGTTCATCCACTGGCTCGATCGATCGGGGTACTGTTCAACCAGTGGCAACGGCCTCTACTACCATGGGTTCCTGTTCATCCAACCCCCACCGGGAACTGTTCATCCAAACCCCCCAACAACACTCACTGTTCATCCAGAGGCAGCATCGATCGGATTCAGTTAGCAGTAGTAGTGAAGGACTCGCTCGATCGGGTTCAGTTAACAGCCATCGATCGATCGCACGGGTTCAGTAACGCGTAGACTGCAGTGCAATCGCTAGGGTTCAGTTAGAGCCCAACGCCTCGCTCGGGTTCAGTTAGAGCGCAACGCCTCACACACACGTGCGTACGTACGAGATAAACACGCATCGCTCGGCCCCCGACCACCCATCGTACCGGGAACTCCCCGATATTTTCCACGCCCTCGCTTCTACCATGGTTTTTCTGTCATGGAGGGCCCAAAGAATGTCATGCAGCTGCGTCTCCGGCCCGCCCAGGACGAAAAGCCCATTTTCTGTCATGATTTTTTGCCATAGAAGTAGGAGCCCACCACATCTATGATGATACCGGGTTTTGTCACCATTATCGTCATAGAAGTGTCATAAGTATGACAGAAAAAAATTCGTTCGGCCCAAAATGTCACAGATGTGTCTTTTTTGTAGTGATAAGAGTTTTTCAATGAAAGACCTCGGTGAAGCTGCTTATATATTGGGCATCAAGATCTATAGAGATAGATCAAGACGCTTATTGGACTTTCACAAAGCACATACCTTGATAAAGTCTTTAAGATGTTCAAAATGGATCAGTCAAAGAAAGGGTTCTTGCCTGTGTTACAAGGTGTGAAGTTGAGTCGGACTCAATGCCAGACCGCTGCAGAAGATAGACAAAAAATGAAAGTCATTCCCTATGCCTCAGCCATAGGTTTTATCATGTATGCTATGCTGTGTACCAGACCTGATGTGTGCCTTGCTATAAGTCTAGCAGGGAGGTACCAAAGTAATCCAGGAGTGGATCACTAGACAGCGGTCAAGAACATCCTGAAGTACTTGAAAAGGAGTAAGGATATGATTCTCGTTTATGGAGGTGACAAAGAGCTCGTCGTAAATGGTTACGTCGATGCTAACTTTGACACTGATCCGGATGACTCTAAGTCACAAATCGGATACGTATTTATATTGAATGGTGTAGCTATCAGTTGGTGTAGTTCCAAGCAAAGCGTCGTGGCGGGATCTACATGTGAAGCAGAGTACATAGCATCTTTGGAAGTAGCAAATGAAGGAGTCTGGATGAAGGAGTTCATATCCGATCTAGGTGTAATACCTAGTGCATCGGGTCCAATGAAAATCTTTTGTGACAATACTGGAGCAATTGCGTTAGCAAAGGAATCCAGATTTCACAAAAGAACCAAACACATCAAGAGACACTTCAACTCCATCTGTGATCAAGTCAAGGAGGGAGACATATAGATTTGCAAAATACATGCGGATCTGAATGTGGTAGACCCGTTGACTAAGCCTCTTCCATGAGCAAAACATGATTAGCACCAAGACTCCATGGGTGTTAGATTCATTACAATGTAATCTAGATTATTGACTCTAGTGCAAGTGGGAGACTGAAGGAAATATGCCCTAGAGGCAATAATAAAGTTGTTATTTATATTTCTTTATATCATGATAAATTTTTATTATTCATGCTAGAATTGTATTAACCGGAAACTTGATACATGTGTGGATACATAGACAAAGCACAGTGTCCCTAGTAAGCCTCTACTAGACTAGCTCATTGATGAAAGATGGTTAAGTTTCCTAACCATAGACATGAGTTGTCATTTGGTAAACGTGATCACATCATTAGGAGAATGATGTGATGGACAAGACCCATCCTTTCGCTAATCATAATGATCGTTAAGTTTTATTGCTATTGCTTTCTTCATGTCATATACATATTCCTTTGACTATGAGATTATGCAACTCCCGAATACCAGAGGAATACCTTGTGTGTTATCAAACGTCACACTGTAACTGGGTGATTATAAAGATGCTCTACAGGTATATCTGAAGGTGTTTGTTGGGTTGGCATAGATCGAGATTAGGATTTGTCACTCCGAGTATCGGAGAGGTATCTTTGGGCCCTCTCGGTAATGCACATCATAATAAGCCTTGCAAGCAATGTGACTAATGATTTAGTTGCGGGATGATGCATTACGGAACGAGTAAAGAGACTTGCCGGTAACGAGATTGAACTAGGTATGAAGATACCGATGATCGAATCTCGGGCAAGTAACATACCGATGACAAAGGGAATAACATATGTTGTCATTGCGTTTGACCGATAAAGATCTTCGTAGAATATGTAGGAACCAATATGAGCATCATGTTCCGTTGTTGGTTATTGACTAGAGAGGTGTCTCGGTCATGTCTACATAGTTCTCGAACCCGTAGGGTCTGCACGCTTAACGTTCGATGACGAATTCGTATTATGAGTTGTGTGATTTGGTGACCGAATGTTGTTCAGAATCCCGGATAAGATCACGGACATGAGGAGGAGTCTTGAAATGGTCGAGAGGTAAAGATTCATATATAGTACAATAGTATTCGGACACCAGAAGTGTTCCGAGGGTACCGGGTACGTATCGGGTCACCAGAAGGGGTTCCGGGCAAACCCCGGCAAGCAATATGGGCCTAATGGGCCAAGCGAGGGACAGACCAGACCCTAAGGGGCTGGTGCGCCCCCTATAGGCTGAAATAAGGGGGAAAGGAAAGCAGGGAAGGGAGAAGGAAAGGGGAGGATTCGGCCTCCCCCTTTCCTTCCCCTCCCGCCTCTCTTTCCTTCCCCCTCCGACACTTATGGAAAGGGGAAGGCTGACTTGTAGGAGGCGCCCAAGTAGGATTGCTCCTACTTGGGGCGCCCCTTGCAGCCCCTCCGGTCATATATATGTGGGGGGGGGCACCCCTAGAACACACAACATTGATTCCTAGCCGTGTGCGGCGCCCCCCTCCATAGTTTATGCCTCCGGTCATATTGTCGTAGTGCTTAGGCGAAGCCCTACGCGGATCACTTCACTATCACCGTCACCACGCTGTCGTGCTGACGAAACTCTCCCTCGACACTTTGCTGGATCAAGAGTTCGGGGGACATCATCGAGATGAACGTGTGAAGAACTCGTAGGTGTTGTACGTTCGGTGCTTGATCGGTCGGAGTGAAAAGTTCGACTACATAAACCACGTTGTCAAAGGCTTCCACTTTCGGTCTATGAGGGTACGTGGACACACTCTCCCCCTCTTGTTGTTATGCATCTCCTAGATAGATCTTGTGTGAGCATAGGAAATTTTTTGAAATTGCATGCTACGTTTCCCAACAGGTGGAGGATAGAGTTTGGGGTTAGATGATGAAAATCCAGCCCGTAGAAGAACATGACCCCGTGCATGAAGGGGTGCTACGGAACCCCAGACCTCTAATGAGGTGGGGGACGAAAAACACCCTGTCCCATGGGTTGGGAGCAGGTACCTGTTGGTTTGGGTCTGGCACACGGGTGTTGACCTGAGTGGTGATGTACCCCGCGTTGCCCAGCTCCAGGATGGTACCCTCCGTAATGGAGGAACTATAGCCCAGTGCCCCTTGACGTTGGCGTCGGCCATTGCTAGGGATGGAGACTAGGATGCGCTACAAAGGATGAGGGTGAGATTGGATCTGGACATTGGAGCTCGAGAGGTAGCAGGCAAGCAGAAATGAGAGTGTACTTCTTTCTGTCACTATCTTTTTACTCTTATAGGCTGGTGAAAGGCCAAGAGTCCCTCTATCGCGTTGTTGAAATTTCCACTCCCCGCGAAGGATGCCGTTGTGCGTACGGGGAGAAATGAAAGCTTAATGATATTCCTAAGAAAACGGGCACGATCTCCATTTTGATGGGACGTGCCAATGAGAAGATTGCCTCGAGCCACGATTCAAGTGAGCAGTAACTACTTGACCGGTCGTGGGTGGTGCCGCTTCGATAAAGTTGTCATTCTATAAAGACTATTCACACCTATGCGGCTGGCCTTCATGGTTAAGTAACCTCGCGCCTTCGGGCGTTGAGCAAGTTCGGCTAGGTCATGGTCGTTGAGCACTACTCTTTTGAGGTGTGGTCCGTAGTACCAATTAAAGGGAAGGAATCTCGAATTGCCAGAGAAGGGGAACTCGTCTGTCGAGCCAAGGACTTCAGATCCGAAGTTATTTACATCAAAAAGTCGTCCTCGGCGTAGAAGACCAGTTTGAGGGCTACTAACGGTGTCCTGGACTAAGGGATGCCAACCGAGTCGGTCCGTAGTCCTCGGGTTGGCGTTTTGGCCTCACTCTCCACCTGACGGACTCCGGAAGCTGCACACCTAGACGCGATCAAGACTGCATCTGTCGAAGACTTGACGTACACCCCAAGACATCTCCTACCGCCTCCATGCAATCTCCCTGGATACCGACCATGTAACCCTAGATGTCCTACCTGGCGTGTATATGAGCCAGAGGGTTTAGCCCGTAGGTGGGGGCTAATCACAATTACATTCACCTAGCCCTAGGGTTAGAACACAACTTACGATCTCGAGGTAGATCAAGTTTGTACTCGATACATTTCCATCAATATAAACAAGAGCGGGACGTAGGGTTTTACCTCCACCAATAGGGCCCGAACCTGGGTAACATCGTCTCCCTTGTTCCTGTTGCCACTGATCCAAGATCCATAGCTCGGGACCCCCTACCCCGAGGTCTGCCGGATTTTATACCGATAGCAGGCGGATTGCATGGCAATAAAAAATGGTAAGATAGAGGTAACGTCACACGATCGTCGAGGGAGCGTCGCTTGGGATGGCGAGAGAGAATTTCTCAAGATGGCGTGGGAGCAACCTCGTTGAGAGGGCAGGTATGTGCTTGTTGGGGAGGGATAAGAGGGAGGCCCATGCTAGGTCCAGCCCCGACAAACAGTGCCAACTAAAAAAAGAGGGGCTCGATATTGGTTGCGTGAGGGTTTGGAATGGGGATGAGCAGTGACCAGACATGGATTATAACGGGCCGCCTACACAACAACACTAATCGGAGGGGGGAAACGAAGGGTTAGTTTTGAATGAATACCATAGAACAGCCAGTTTCCATAGTCGGTCACTGATAACTTCAATTCCATTTTGTTCATTGGACCACATGATCATTGACCTATCAGTTTTAGATATGTCATTAATAAACCTCCATGCGAGACCTCAGAACCTTATCACCAATGTCTATGGAGTGCTTGGTCAGTGCTAATGCACATGACTTTTGCGTGGTCACGCCGGTCAATGATGAGGGGTCACTCCTATTCGGATCTGTAGTAAAGAACATTGCACATGTATATGTAGATGAATAAAGCCCCCTGCCAAGCAGTGGTTGTCTTGTAGCAACTCCCGGGGTCAATATGAAACAAAATGTGTTGTTATTTGCGATAAATACCCTCTCCGATCCTAAAACCACGACACTTATTATGGATCGAAGAGAGTATCATTTTTTTAATCTAAGGACATCTTGTATAATGTACCATGTGATTAGAAGTTACAACTTACCAAAAATTAAGGCATCCAAGCTTTTGCTTTGCAAGTATTAATATATCTTTCAACTTATTGTTATTTTGCATAGCAAAATTAAAGCTTGGATGGAAAAGCAACAACCAACAATTATGGTTTAGTGTGCTATAAATCATGAAATGAAACATTTATGTATTATGTGAAACTGCCTTGATGGTGGATCTTCCACTCATAGTGGTTCCTATACAATATAAATCATGGACATTACAAATAAGTAGGGAAAAATAATAAAACTAGTCCACCACAAAGATTAAAATTTGACATATACAACAACTAGATAGATTGAATTTTAAATATACTTCAAATTGCCAAAGATCTAGCGACCCTGTAGTGTTGTGATAGTGATTGTATTCATAGAGTTCTCCATATAATCCCTCATTTCTTTTGTTTTGCAATTTATTTGTGCAAAATATAGAGGTTGCTTTGGTGATGGCAGTAGTGCACTTTCATTCTCCAAGCTAAATATAACAGAAGACATTAGTGGCCTATCATTCGGATGGTCTTCAACACACAAGAGTCCTACATGGATACATCGTAGAACTTCATGGAGTGGGCATGTCTCAAAAATGGAAGAGTCGACCAACTCGCATGCTTTTCCATCTTCCCATAATTTCCATGCCTGTACAAAAATAGTTCATCAAATTTCTATGCTTGTCTAGTCTGTCAAAATTATGCTCATTCACAATACTTACAAAATTTGTAAGGCTTGGATAGTTCATTGTGAGTTGCGCTGAGCTAATCTTCAAGCCACTTACAATCTCCAAGAGAAGAACACCAAAGCTATAGGTGTCCGACTTCACAGAAAATGAACCTTCCATCATATATTCCGGTGACATGTAACCACTGTTTGAACAATTTCAGCAGCAAAGTACATAAAAACTGATCAAACTAGGCCATAAGATTTATAGTATTATGGGTTGGCAAGTACTTTTGTTACTTACTATGTCCCAGCAACCCGTGCAGTGTTTCCTTGTTGCTGATTTTCACCAAAAATTGTTGCCATGCCAAAATCTGATATTTTGGGATTCATTTCTGTGTCCAATAGTATGTTGCTTGCTTTGAGGTCTCTATGAATTATTGTTAACCTTGAATCTTGATGGAGATAAAGAAGACCTCTTGCTACTCCTTTAATTATTTTAAAGCGCGTAGGCCAATCCAAAACATGTTGTCTTGTAGCATCTCCAAAAGGTCAATATGAATGAAGTATGTTGTTAGCTATCATAGATATCATGTTGGTTAATCTATGGACTTTTAATATGTGACAAGGAGTTAGAACATACCAAATATGAAGGCATCCAAACTTTTGTTACGCAAATATTCATAGATTAGTAGTCTCTCATCTCCATGAATGCAACAACCAAGGAGTCTAACTAGGTTTCTGTGTTGTAGCTTAGAAAACAGAACAATCTCATTTTTGAACTCCTCTATCCCTTGCCTAGAACCCTCACTAAGCCTTTTGATAGCAACCTCTTTACCACCATCAAGCATTCCCTATATGTTAGTGAAATACGAATATAATTATTTTTGAAGTGATATTTTTGATACTACAAGTATGGACATATGATTTGTCTTACCTTGTAAACTTTGCCAAAACCTCCCATTCCAATTTGGTTTGAGTCAGAGAAATTGTTGGTTGCGGCAACAACGTCTTCGAAGCTGATAAATGGGAATTCTATGATTTTGTCTGTGATTTCACTGGAAGAGCTAAAGTGCCCTAGGATTTGTCTCTTTAGGATCCCTTTATTTTGTCGATTACCTGTTGAAGACCAATACATTTATCCTCCATTAGATAAAACACCAAGCTTTCAAACTAAGGGTTTCATTATTCTACCTCTGTATTTGAACATCTTCATAAGAGTTATAAATGTGAGTATCAACAAGAATGATATAATTGGGAGTATTATCTTTAGCAATGTTTTCTTCTTTCGACCTGAAAAAATGTATCCCATCAAAATTTGTTACATGCCGTTTCCAGAAAGAAAAACTAATTCACTGCATCAAGCATTAAATATGATATTACTATATTACATCCACATAATACCATGATTTTTGTATGAAAAAATGTGATGAGTAAATACAAATCCATTGACCGAAAACACATAGCTATATCTATTCCTTTCTATAACAAATAGCCTCTGTTATCCCTCTAGACCCGATGAATGTTTGTTAGTATTAGCACCAAACATTAACTCATTTGCTATGATAATGAGTTATTCCTACTATCTAATGGTAACTAATGAAGGAAATATGCCCTAGAGGCAATAATAAAGTTATTATTTATTTCCTTATATCATGATAAACGTTTATTATTCATGCTAGAATTGTATTAACCGGAAACATAATACATGTGTGAATACATAGACAAACAGAGTGTTACTAGTATGCCTCTACTTGACTAGCTCGTTGATCGAATATGGTTATGTTTCCTAGCCATAGACATGAGTTGTCATTTGATTAACGGGATCACATCATTAGGAGAATGATGTGATTGACTTGACCCATTCCATTAGCTTAGCACTTGATCGTTTAGTTTGTTGCTATTGCTTTCTTCATAACTTATACATGTTCCTATGACTATGAGATTATGCAACTCCCGTTTACCGGAGGAACACTTTGTGTGCTACCAAACGTCATAACGTAACTGGGTGATTATAAAGGTGCTCTACAGGTGTCTCCGAAGGTACTTGTTGGATTGGCGTATTTCGAGATTAGGATTTGTCACTCCGACTGTCGGAGAGGTATCTCTGGGCCCTCTCGGTAATGCACATCACTTAAGCCTTGCAAGCATTGTAACTAATGAGTTAGTTGCGGGATGATGTATTACGGAACGAGTAAAGAGACTTGCCGGTAACAAGATTGAACTAGGTATTGAGATATCAACGATCGAATCTCGGGCAAGTAACATACCGATGACAAAGGGAACAACGTATGTTGTTATGCGGTCTGACCGATAAAGATCTTCGTAGAAAATGTAGGAGCCAATATGAGCATCCAGGTTCCACTATTGGTTATTGACCAGAGGCATGTCTCGGTCATGTCTACATTGTTCTCGAACCCGTAGGGTCCGCACGCTTAACGTTACAATGACAGTTTCATTATGAGTTTATATATTTTGATGTATAGAAGGTTGTTCGGAGTCCCGGATATGATCATGGACATGACGAGGAGTCTCGAAATGGTCGAGACATGAAGATTGATATATTGGAAGCCTATGTTTGGACATCGAAAGTGTTTCGGACGAAATCAGCATTTTACCGGAGTACCGGGAGGTTACCGAAACCCCCCGGTAACCTAATGGGCCTTAATGGGCCTAGTGGAGGAAGTGGAGAGGAGGCCAAGGGGCAGCCGCGCGCCCTCCCCCCCCCCCCACTCCGAATTGGACAAGGAGGGGGGTCGGCGCCCCCCCTTTCCTTTTCCCTCTCTCTCCTTCCCCCCCCCCCCCAAGTCCTAGTCCAACATGGAAAGGGGGGAAGTCCCACTCCCATGAGGAGTAGGACTCCTCCTGGCGTGCCCCTTGCCTGGCCGCACCTCCTCCCCCTTGCTCCTTTATATACAGGGGCAGGGGGGCACCCCAGACACAACAGTTGATCATTGATCTCTTAACCGTGTGTGGTGCCCCCCTCCACCATAGTCCTCGATAATATTGTAGTGGTGCTTAGGCGAAGCCCTGCGACAGTACAACATCAAGATCGTCACCACGCCATCGTGCTGACGGAACTCTTCCCCGACATTCTGCTGGATCGGAGTCCGGGGATCGTCATCGAGCTGAACGTGTGCTAGGACTCGAAGGTGCCGTAGTTTCGATGCTTGATCGGTCGGGCCGTGAAGACGTACGACTACATCAACCGCGTTGTGCTAACTCTTCCGCTTTCGGTCTACGAGGGTACGTGGACAACACTCTCCCCTCTCGTTGCTATGCATCACCATGATCTTACGTGTGCGTAAGAAAATTTTTGAAATTACTACGTTCCCCAACAACTAAGCTATGTGAAAAAGTAACTTCTTTGTGTGTGTGTGGGGGGGGGGGCATGTATAGGAACTGTGTGAACATATTACACTACTAGAATCACCCTTTTTGCCGAGTTTCAAAGAAACTCGCCAGAGCCCGTGATAAACACGGCGATGTGGGACTAAGCCACTGATTGTATGCCGTCGATTAGGTAGACGAAGAGTCATATCTTTGCCGAATTCATCTTGTCGGGAACTCGGCAAAGCCGTGACCCTGCCATTTTGACTTAAAAAATGAAAAAGGTCAAATGTTTACAGAGTCTCCTTTAGCTGCAACTTGGCAAAGAGGTGACCCCTGGAATTTCCATTTTAAAAAATGAAAAAGAGAAAATGCCTACCAAGTCTTTGTTCGCCGAAACTCAGCAAAGAAAGGCCGTCATCACGGCTGCATCGCCTGCTGTACAGCAGGGCCCAACTGTCATACTTTGCCGAGTTTTTCTGTTGAGAACTCGGTGAACTTGTGATTCTATCAAGTTTATTTAGTTCGCCGAGTCGTCTTCCATTGGAACTAGATGGAACTAGGCAAAGTATGAAGTCGACCGAGTTCCTTATCACCGCCGAGTCCAATTTTGAATCAAACTCGACAAACATTACTTTACCGAGTGCCCGATAGAATGAACTCGGCACAAAACCTGGTTGTAGTAGTGTTAGGGGATGTCTTTATAAATTAACTTCGTAGTAGCTTATTCCCTAAAGAACTTGGGTAATAGTCCTCCTAAAGCCAAAGATCAAACTATTTTTAGGTTACTATGCTTAGCCCATGCTATCTACATACCATCCAGTTATTAAACACATTAAGCTGAACTGAAACTATTCTTTTTTTTTTACTCAAAGAGTGCATATTTAGTTTCAAATTAAGAAAATTGATTATCATCAACAAGTTGGTTTTGTAGAAGCCATTTGTTGTTAATACTTTTGTCGTTATTTTAATCATTTTATCAGTGGTTAATTCAGCCGGTGTGTCATTTGCTGCAAAAACATGCATTCCATGTAGATGTAGTACATAATAGCTCTAGTAGCACACACAAAAGTACTTGAATTAGTTCACACAAATTTTTAGTCCGTTCCTCTCTAAATTGTTCAAACATTGGTGTAATTTGACGCGGCGGACTACTTAAGGGGAAAATGTTGACGAAATGCAATTGCACAGTTTCACTATGGACACTAAGAAAATAAGCTAAAACGAGATTGAAATAAAACAAAAATGAAAATAATATAACAGTAGATTTGGATGATGCATACCATTGGTGTCGGCAAGCCGGAGGTACAGGTTCTCACCTAAGTTAGGGTATGTCCCTGCAGTAAAAGAAGTGTTACCGTTGTACTTCCCCGTGTCGATAAGCTCCCCTTTCCAAACCAGGCACCGTGGCAGGCTGACCCTAGCAATGACGCTGCTCAAACTGCGATAAGCATATGCTGTACAGGAGCAATCGCTATTGCACTCAGCGGTACAATCGTCAAAGCTCCTGTTGGGTATATGCAAAGACTTGTCAGGGACCTTCATTCCAGGCAAGGCCACAAAATGACTTTGCTTGCTGCATGTCAGTGTTTCTGTTCTCCGGCATCCACTCGAAACGTCAAGACCGTTAGGCTGGAACCCATCGAGGCACTGGCACACCGGTACTGCCTTAGTGAAATCGCAGTATCCGAACGGTCCACACGAGGAGTAGATGCCACAGGCAGCGTCGGGGCGTGAACCGATGACTACCCATGACTGGTTGATCCAGCTAAGAGACGTCAACTTGCCTGTGTGCTCAAGCACGATGCGCGTGAGAGGCGAGCCGTCGGAGACATTGAGGGTCAAGGATACCTCACCCCCTTGCCCGACGTTTACTTGGTACACTATGGAGTCGTCGTTGCTTGAGTATGTGCCGCCGGACACCGTCGCGCCATTCCACACACCTCGGTAGTACAGCTTGGATCCGTTCCGAATGAGCATCTGAAGGGCTGGGGAGGTAGGATCAAGGCCGCAGGAGAAGTCCCCGGAGGATGGGTCATCCGAGCTCTTCCAAGCAATGAGACGCCCAACCACCTGTGCCCCGTAGCTCGCCACGAACTTCATGCTTGGAATGAGGGTGTCGGTGGGATGATCGAAGCTTTGCCATATGTAGGTGCCGTTGGGCGAGCGAAGGACGAAGTTACCCGTGTCGAGAAGCACCGCGGCAGTTCCAGCTCCTCCAGCCACGATGTTTGTTTTGGTCGCCCAAGAAGCGAGGCCTTGGGCGTCCGACAGCACCAGGTCAGAACTGTTTGTGATGGCGAGCGTCGCGGACGAAGAGGCGGCGATCGGGCTGTCACGGTTGGCGACCCACACGACGGTGCGTGCAGGGATGGTGTTGTACCATACGCCAAGGTATAAGCTCGTGTTGGAGCTCGTCGGCGAGAAGAAGCCGAGAGCAAAGTCCCCGCCCTTGGAGACGAGCTTGTCGCTGGAGAAGAGCGGCTTTGCTTGTGTGAGAGTATCATCGTCGGACTTGCAGAATGAACTCAAGAACAAGAGGACGATGAAAATGGGAACGCAAGAGGCGGCCATGCATGTGCGATATGCGTTAGGCGTCTTCTTCCTCTGCCCGCGCCAAGTGAGGACAATCTATCTATAGAAATTTTAACTGAGGTGGGTGCTTCTTCGAAACAGCTCGGCTGGGGACCTTTCTTCCCGTCCGTCCAAATATGAACTCGAGACTTTTACCGCACTTGAAGAAGGGAAAAAGGAGGTGGTCAAATGTCTAGAAGTATTGAGACTGGTAATGGATAAAGACAGCTAGGTCGACCTGGACCAAATGGCCGGCATGCGACGACCAGCAACGGCAATGAAAATTCGTTACTACTGGTCCTTATTGGAGCAAGAGCGCGACAGGGGAAATCACTGGGCATGTGGGTTAGTTTGCTTGTCAATTGTCATTCAGCGCGCGGCATACGTACATACCCATCTTCCTCCAGAATTTCCTAAAAAAAATAAAAAATTATCCGGAACAGTGTGGTCACTTCTCCCCGCTTCTGGACGGTAAAATCTAGTGGATCTCATCTCACTTCTCCCGAGCTATGTCTTGCTTATTGCGAGATAGTATAGCTCCGTCTCGTCTGAATCCCTTCGCTCTGCGTTCCCTCAGCGGGCCGGCTCAGTATAACGGTTTTGAAAAGGCTCTAAAGACCGGTATAAATCGTTTTTAGAACCTTCTGTGTTTGTGTGTGCGCGTATGTGTGTGTTTTGAGTTTCTCTTCACTGATTTATTTTATATGTATGTTTCTCTTCACTGATTTATTTTATATGTATGTTTCTCTACACATGTTGAACATTATCAAGCAATGTACATGTTTCATCTAAAAAATAGAACTCTACATTTTTTTTTGAACCATGCAGAAGGAGTGCATGTATTATATTAAAAAGAGAAGGAGAAATACACGATCAACGTTCATCAGAGTTACAAGAAGGACAACCTAAACTTCAGCAAACAAAAAGACCCAAAACCCTGACCATCACAACTGTCTACAAAAGCCTCGAATAGAACGAAACTAAAATAATACAAAACGACCTAGACTTGCTTCTGCCCAATGCATCGCGTCAATCTTGATCTGATTAATGATTCCTTGAAGCGGTGTGTGCGAGTTTTCAAAAATTCTGTCATTTCTTTCCCTCCATATACTCCATATAATTAGTGGTAACATAGTGTTCAAGGAATTCCTTCTAGGTCCATAGACTCTATTTCTGGCCTCTTGCCATCAATCCTACAAATCAGGAGCATTTTGAGGGATGGCGTCTCTTAGATTTGCCTATAGAAGCACTGAACTCCAAATGATGGTCACAACACTACAACCCATGAAGAGATGATGAACTGATTCTTGCGCAATATTGCAGAAACAACATGCAGCATTATGAGGCAAAAATCACGCTTAGCTACACGGTCCGCTGTCCAGACACGCCCCTTGACGACCAACCAGAGAAAGAGCTTGCATTTTAAAGGAGCCCAAGCCTTCCAAATGATGCGAGAAGTATTACACATAACTGATGCAGCAAAGTGTACCTTAGCAAGTACATGATTTTTTTAATATTATCAAGTACATCTTGAACATTTTTGGCTTTTTCCTATGTGTTTCCTTATCGATTTTTTGGTTTTATATACAGGTATAATATTTTTTGGATACACATTGAACATTTTTAAGAATATATTGAACTTTTTTAATACAAGTTAAACTTTTTAAAGCTACATGTTCAACTTTTTAGAACACATGTTAATATTTTTAAACACACGATGGTTTTTGAACACATTTCTTGAGTGCCAAAATTTCTTTTAAATGCTATGCACATTTCTGAATGGTAATAAACAATGTTTTTAATTTATGTACATATTTTACATTGTATAAACATTTTAGAAAAAATCCCGAGCATATTTCTGAAATGCCTGAATATTTAAAAACATTAAGAATATTTACTTCAATGGTGCAAAAAACATTTTTATAAATTACGTGGACATTTTTTACATTGTTTATTAATGAAATTTTGCTTACTAATGAAATTTGCTTACAAAATACTACAGTGGCCTAACCTCCCTTGGGTTAACCGGGACCGTAATTTTTTTTGTTTGGTATCTTATTGCTTGAAAGAATGTTTGCAAACCAAAAAATATGGTAGCCTAGGTACTCGGTTGTACATGGTGTATTTGTTGCCATGCATAAAATGACACCAAAATTTACCAGCATGTGAACATGCCCATGGAAGTCCCCCACGCAAAAATAGAACAATTTCAGACACCGAACGCATGGTGCGTCACGTTCGGTTTGTATTTTAGAGTTTTTTCACATGGAAACCCCTATAAAATGCATGAAATTTGGGAGACCAAACAAAACTTTGCATGCATGCTTGCCATGATGTTTCTGTTGTGTGAAAAAAAATTAGGTCCATTTGGTGGAGGTGAAAAAAAAGTATCGGCATACCCGAAAGGTTCAGGTTGTACATGCACTAGTAGAAAACAGGGCTATGGTCCAGGCTGGCTCAGCCCATTAGTCCCGGTTCAGTCTAGAACTGGGACCAATGTGGGCATTGGTCCCGGTTCGTGAGCCCAGGGGGCCGGCCGGGCCACGTGGGCCATTGGTCCCGGTTCGTCTGGACCTTTTGGTCCCGGTTGGTGGGACGAACCGGGACCAATGGGCCTCGCTCCTGGCCCACCACCATTGATCCCGGTTGGTGGCTTGAACCGGGACCAAAGGCTTCCCTTTAGTCCCGGTTCATGTCATCAACCGGAACCAATGAGGTGCCTATATATACCCCCTCGCGCAAGAGCAGAGCACAGTGCTCTGTTTTTTCTGGCCGAGGGGGAGAGGGCTTTGTGGTGCTCTAGCTCACCTCCTATGCACATGAGGTGTTCGATTGAATGCCCGAGCCACACTACTTAAGCTTTCTCCTCTCGAAGCTCGACCTCCAATCTCCATTTTCCTCGAGATTTGTCTAGATTTAGCGGTCCCTCACGCCCCGTCCCCGTCTTCACCGCCGTCGATCACCCGCGCCGATCTCATCACCGACACCACCGTGGTGAGCCTCTTGTTCTTATCTTCTTTCTGAAAAGAAAAATATTCTTACTTGTATGTTTAGATAGATACTTGTATCATTTTCTTACATTTATTATTGCATCTTATATAGTGCGATGGTTTTGGTATCCGCCCCCGTCGGCCCTCGTCCTGTCTATGATTCGGATTTGGTATGTATATTATCTTTATAACTATTGGTTCATTTATTGTTTATGAAAATTATGCCGACCAGTGACATAGATTTTATTTATCTAGGATGTATGTGAATCGGAAATGCCAACCGACCCTATTGTCGAGAGGTTAAATTTAGTTGAAGAAGAAAACAATTTGTTGAAGGAAAAAATAAAAAAAATTGAGGAGAAGAAGATGATATTGGAGTTGCATGTTGCGGATGTCGTCGATGATCACAAGATCAAGATGGATGCAATGCGCTTGAAGATTAGAAAGATTAGAAAATATGCCATTCATACCGAGGCTTGGTATCATTATGCCGTTGGATCAATTGTTACCTTGGTTGCGATTATGATCGCATTTGTTTTCGCATTGAAATGTTTTACATAGTTTCAATGTATGGTTTAATTAATTAGATGCTCTGGAGAGCTATATGTTGTTAGATGAGAACTATGTATGCACTTTGGTTTTAATGTGATGATGAACTTCTATTAATTTGGACACTTAATTATATATAATGCACGCAGATGAACCGGCAATGGATGTACGGTGACAGACACACCCGCGAGTACATTAAGGGCGTGCATGAGTTTCTCTATGCGGCTGAGGCAAACAAGCAGAATGGTTTTATGTGTTGTCCATGCACTGAATGTGGGAATACGAGGTCTTACTCTAACCGGAAAATCCTTCACTCCCACCTGCTTTACAAGGGTTTCATGCCACACTATAATGTTTGGACGAGGCACGGAGAAATAGTGGTTATGATGGAAGACGGCGAAGAAGAAGAGTACGATGACAACTATGTGCCCCCTGAATACGGTGATGCTGCAACGGGGGGAGCTGGTGAAGATCAAGAGGAACCAGACGATGTGCCCAATGATGCTGCCACGGGTGAAGCTGCTGAAGATCAAGAGGAACCAGACGATGTTCCCGATGATGATGATCTCTGCCGGGTCATTGTCGATGCAAGGACGCAATGCATTAGTCAAAAGGAGAAGCTGAAGTTCGATCGCATGTTAGAGGATCACAAAAAAGGGTTATACCCCAATTGCGAAGATGGCAACACAAAGCTCGGTACCGTACTGGAATTGCTGCAGTGGAAGGCAGAGAATGCTGTGGCTGACAAAGGATTTGAGAAGCTACTGAAAATATTGAAGAAGAAGCTTCCAAAGGATAACGAATTGCCCGACAGTACATACACAGCAAAGAAGGTCGTATGCCCTCTAGGATTGGAGGTGGAGAAGATACATGCATGCCCTAATGACTGCATCCTCTACCGCAGTGCATACAAGGATCTGAACGCATGCCCGGTATGCGGTGCGTTGCGGTATAAGATCAGACAAGATGACCCTGGTGATGTTGACGGCGAGCCCCTCGGGAAGAGGGTTCCTGCGAAGGTGATGTGGTATGCTCCTATAATACTACGGTTGAAACGTCTGTTCAGAAACGAAGAGCATGCCAAGTTGATGCGATGGCACAGTGAGAACCGAAAGAAAGATGGGAAGTTGAGAGCACCCGCTGACGGGTCGCAGTGGAGAAAAATCGAGAGAAAGTACTGGGATGAGTTTGCAAAGGACCCAAGGAATGTATGGTTTGCTTTAAGCGCGGATGGCATTAATCCTTTCGGGGAGCAGAGCAGCAATCACAGCACCTGGCCCGTGACTCTATGTATGTATAACCTTCCTCCTTGGATGTGCATGAAGCGGAAGTTCATTATGATGCCAGTTCTCATCCAAGGCCCTAAGCAATCCGGCAACGAAATTGATGTGTACCTAAGGCCATTAGTTGAAGAACTTTTACAGCTGTGGAATGGAAACGGTGTACGTACGTGGGATGAGCACAGACAGGAGGAATTTAACCTTAAGGCGTTGCTGTTCGTGACCATCAACGATTGGCCCGCTCTCAGTAACCTTTCAGGACAAACAAACAAAGGATACCACGCATGCACGCACTATTTAGATGACACTGAAAGTATATACCTGGACAAATGCAGGAAGAATGTGTACCTGGGCCATCGTCGATTTCTTCTGACCAACCATCAATGTCGAAAGAAAGGCAAGCATTTCAAAGGCAAGGCAGATCACCGGAAGAAGACCGCCATGCGCATCGGTGATCACGTGCTTGCTATGGTCCATGATTTACACTACGTAATCTTTGGAAAGGGTCCCAGTGGACTAGCTGTTCCGAATGACGCTGAGGGACACGCATCCATGTGGAAGAAGAAATCTATATTTTGGGACCTACCCTACTGGAAAGACCTAGAGGTCCGCTCCTCAATCGACGTGATGCACGTGACGAAGAACCTTTGCGTGAACCTGCTAGGCTTCTTGGGCGTGTATGGGAAGACAAAAGATACACCTGAGGCACGAGAGGACCTGCAATGTTTGCACGAAAAAGACGGCATGCCTCCGAAGCAGTATAAAGGTCCTGCCAGCTACGCTCTTACGAAAGAAGAGAAAGAAATCTTCTTTGAATGCTTGCTCAGTATGAAGGTCACGACTGGCTTCTCGTCGAATATAAAGGGAATAATAAATATGCTAGAGAAAAAGTTTCAGAACCTAAAGTCTCATGACTGCCACGTGATTATGACGCAACTGCTTCCGGTTGCATTGAGGAGGCTTCTACCGGAAAACGTCCGATTAGCCATTGTGAAGCTATGTGCATTCCTCAAAGCAATCTCTCAGAAGGTGATCGATCCAGAAATCGTACCAAGGCTAAGGAGTGATGTGGCGCAATGTCTTATCAGTTTCGAGCTAGTGTTCCCACCATCCTTCTTCAATATCATGACGCACGTCCTAGTTCATCTAGTCGACGAGATTGTCATCCTGGGGCCCGTATTTCTACACAATATGTTCCCCTTTGAGAGGTTCATGGGAGTCCTAAAGAAATATGTCTGTAACCACGCTAGGCCAGAAGGAAGCATCTCCATGGGCCATCAAACAGAGGATGTTATCGGGTTTTGTGTTGACTTCATTCCTGGCCTTAACAAGATAGGTCTCCCTAAATCGCGGTATGAGGGGAGACTGACTGGAAAAGGCACTCTTGGAAGAGACTCAATAATATGCAGGGACGGATATTCTTGGTCTCAAGCACACTACACAGTTCTACAGAACTCTACCTTGGTGACCCCGTATGTCGATGAACACAAGAACAGTCTGCGCTCCAAACACCCGGAGCAGTGCGACGACTGGATTACATGTGAACACATCAGGACTTTCAGCAGTTGGTTGGAAACACGTCTCAGAGGTGACAACACTGTTTGTGATGAGTTGTACTTGTTGTCCAGGGGACCATCTTTGACTGTATTGACTTACAAAGGATACGAGATAAATGGGAATACATTTTACACGATCGCCGAAGATCAAAAGAGCACCAACCAAAACAGCGGTGTCCACTTTGATGCAGCAACCGAGAGCGGAAAGGACACATATTATGGTTACATAGTGGACATATGGGAACTTGACTACGGACCTGATTTTAAGGTCCCTTTGTTTAAGTGCAAATGGGTCAATCTGTTAGGCGGCGGGGTATAGGTAGACCCACAGTACGGAATGACAACAATGGATCTGAAAAATCTTGGGTACACTGACGAACCGTTCGTCCTAGCCAATGATGTGGCACAGGTTATCTATGTGAAGGACATGTCTACCAAACCGAGAAAAAGAAAAGATAAGGAAGTGAATACATCATACGATGAGCCAAAGCGCCACATAGTTCTTTCAGGAAAAAGGGACATCCTGAGAGTGGACGGCAAGACAGACATGTCTGAAGATTATGAAAAGTTTCATGAAATTCCTCCCTTCAATGTCAAGGCTGACCAAAGCATCCTGATAAACAATGAAGATTATCCATGGTTATGGCGCAATAAGCAAATGACACAAGCGAAGAAAAAGTGAAGACTTTCTTCCGCAACTATTATGATGATACCATGCCAAATTTGTAACAGACGAACATGCTACCATTGTCCGTTTTGTACATGCACATGCTATGTGGGTGAAATTATGATACCATGCCAACTTTTAACCTTTTCAGACTTCATTTTGAAATGCTTTCCAATTTCAGAGTCATTTAGCTCAAATAATGAATTAATAGCAAACAGAATGAACTACAAAACTTTTATGAAAATAAAAACAATCAATTAAAATATTATGTTATGATCAACTAAAATAAAACTATAATATTCTTCAATAGCAAAAAGAATATAATTTTTGTGACCTAAAATCAAACTATAAGTATTTAATTGTAAGTATAAATAAAAAATAAATAGCAAAGAAGAAAAAAAAATCTATTTTTATAGTAAAGTTATTCATAAACTAGTGATTCATACAAATTTTATAAAATTCAAATTTAAACTATTCAAAATTTTAAAACTAATGGCACTAACAGAAAGTTTATAATTTTTGTGACCTAAAATCACTAACAGAAAGTTTATTTTTTTTGTGACCTAGAAGCAAAAAGAAATCACTTAAAAACTGTAAGTATTTAGTTGTAAGTAGAAATAAAAAATAAAAAACAAAAAAATGTAGAAATAAAAAAGAAAAAACCAAAAAAATGCCTCCTACTGGGCCTCCACGGCCTGAATACGACTAGAAACCCTACATGGGCCAGGATTCAGGCCCGCAGAGGCCCAATAGGCCCACAGGCAGTAACAAGTTTAGGCCCGAAAGCCTGCATTAGAGAGGAGCTCGAATGGGGAGGCACAGCAGCGCTTATAAACAAGTGCCGGCGCCCTTCAGCTAGCGATGTGGGACTAAACTTCAGCTAGCGATGCAGCACAAGGCCATTGGTCCCGGTTGGTGGCACCAACCGGGACTAAAGGGGGCATTGGTCACGGTTCGTGGCACCAACCGTGACCATTGCCCCCCTTTAGTCCCGGTTGGTGCCACCAACCGGGACCAATGGCCTTCGCTTCCCGCCCTTTCGGCTGCCGAAAATTGGCCTTTGGTCCCGATTCGTCGCACCAACCAGGACTAAAGGCGGCATTAGTCCCGGGTCGTAGCACGAACCGGGACCATTGCTCTGGCTATATAAGCCACCACTTGTGAAATTTTGGCCAACCGCTCCCATTCGCCCCGACGCCCCCAGGCCGTTCGTCGTCGTCGTCGCCGCCCCGAGCCCGTCGTCGCCCCGCGCCCGCCGCCGTCGCCCCGCCCCGCCGTCGCCCCGTCCCGCCCCGTCGCCGCCCCGAGCCCGTACGTCGTCGCCCCGCACCGTCGCCCCGAGCCCGTCGTCGCCCCGCGCCCGCCGCCGTCGCCCCGCCCCGTCGCCGCTCCGAGCCCGTCGTCGCCCCGCGCCGGCGCCCTTTAGGTTGATGATATGATGATGTTGATGATATGATGATTGATGTTTTTTTTCTGTTGATGATATGATGATGTTTTTTTTCTGTTGATGGTATGATGATGTTTTTTTTCTGTTGATGATATGATGAATTTTTTTTCATATATGCATTTTTTTCATATATGTATTAATTTTTTTTTGTTGCATTTTAGGTTAGTGCATTTTATGTTAGTGGAGAGGAAAAAGTAAAATAAGGAAAAGGAAAATAAGTAGAGAAAGAAGGAGAAGACGAGGAGAGGAAGAAAAGGAAGAGGAGAAGAAGAAAGGAATAGAGGAGAAGAAGAAAAAATAGAAAAATATTTCTATTTTTTCTTCTTCTCCTCTATTCCTTTCTTCTTCTCCTCTTTTTTTCTTCTTTTTTTTCTTCGATCTTCTCCCCCTCCCGATAGGAAAGTTTTATATAGAAAGTTACAATTTTAGAAAAGTTTTATATATGCAAAAATTACAATTTTAGAAAAAAAAGGATAGGAAAGAAGAAAATAAGAAGAGGAAAGAAAGAAGAAGAGGAGAGGAAAAGAAGAGGAGAAATAAATAAGAAGAAGAAAAAAGAAGAAAAAGAAGAGGAGAAGGAAGAAAGGAATAGTGGAGAAGAAGAGAAAATAGAATATATTCTATTTTCTCTTCTTCTCCACTATTCCTTTCTTCCTTCTCCTCTTCTTTTTCTTCTTATTTCTCCTCTTCGAGGGGTTGAGGGTCGGGAACTAGGGTAGAGGGTCGAGGGTCGTTAAGGGGTCAAGGGTCAAGGGTTTCAGGGTCGAGGGTTCGAGGGTTCTATAGGTTCGAGGGTCGAGGGTTCCAGGGTCGTCGAGGGTTCGAGGGGTCGAGGATCGCCGAGGGGTCGAGAGAGGTTTCCTAGTGTCAAAGTATTGAAGAAATCCATGCCTTCATCATTAGCCGGAAGTAACCAGGGCATGTTGGTACGAAGTTCTGCAAAGTTGTTCTGGAATGGAGTCCCGGATAGAATAATCCGCCTTTTGGTACGAATTCAGCAAAGGCCTTCCAAATAGCGATATTCGGAAGGCTCTTTCTGAACTTTGTACCAAAAAGCGAATTATCCTATCTGGGACTCCGTTCCAGAACAACTTTGAAGAGCTTCGTACCATCATGCACATGTTACTTTCGCCTAATGATGAAGACATGGTTTTGTTGAATCCTTTGACACTAGGCAACCTCCCGACCCCTCGGCGATCCTCTCGAACATGAGAGGAAGAAGAGGGTCGTCTAGGGGTCGAGGGTTCCAGGGTCGTCGATGGTTCGAGGGTTCGAGGGTTCTTCTCCTCTATTCTTTCTTCTCCTCTTTTTTTTCTTCTTCTTCCTCTTTTTTTATCGGGAACGAGGGTCGTCGAGGGACATAGATGTAGTGTCGTCGTTGTCGATATATACCCCCTCCCGATAGCTTACTATGATTAGGTAGCTAGTTCTACGTTTGGCACTAATATATCCATCTGTCATGTTTGAATAATAATTGCCATGTTGTAAATATTTGTAGAAACTATGGACACCGCCCTAGACGAAGCAACAAAAGAAGCATTGTTGAGGGACATAATCGCAGAAGGAAGTGATGCCATCTCGTTGTTTCTCAACGAAACCGATGGTCTGGAAGGAGAGGGTGAACAAGCTGGCTACGGTGACCTAATGCCGGTGCAAGAAGAAGAACATGAGGACGGCTCCGGTGACCCAATGCCGGTGCAAGAAGGAGACCGTGATGACGGCTCCGGTGACCGAACCGAGTCTGGCCAGGTATATATATTAGTTAAGCCTATGCTGACTAGCTGATTGATGCATTCATTGTTTTGGTATGTACACATATTAATTAAGTCTTTGTTCTTTTTTCTAGCCCTCTGGATCGAGCACAACTTCGGTAAAGAGACGAGGCCCGAAGAAAAAGTTGAGCTCGGATGAAAAGTTTGAGATCATAGCAATCGCGCCCGACGGCCAACCTATTGAACCCCTCCAGACAAAGAGCGCATTTGTTGCTCAGTGCGGGGTTCTGGTTAGGGACAAGATCCCGATAAGCATTAAGCCGGCTACAGAAGACCCTGAGGTGTCTTATGTCAATGATATGCAGAAAAATGATCTTTGGACTGAGCTGAAGTCAAATTTCACCCTACCGCCTGAGGATAATTCAGAGAACCCAGTTAAAGAGAAATTAATCAAGTCTTTTGCTCTGAAGAGGATGGCAGAACTATTCAGGAGGTGGAAGAAAGAGCTGAATAAGTTTGTCGAAAATAATGAGACACCAGAATTCAAGGGCAGATATGAGAAGATCAGAGATCACTGGCCCGCATTTGTGGCCCCCAAGACATCAGAAAAGAGTCAGAAGATGTCGGCGACAAACAAGCAAAATGCTGCGAAGAAGAAGCTTCACCATCGCACGGGGTCAGGTGGCTACCTCGTAGCCCGGCCTAAGTGGTCCAAGACTGAGAATGATCTGGTTCATAAAGGGATCGAACCAGAGACAATTAACTGGCCAGACCGTTGCCGGACTTGGTTCTTCGGGGCTGGCGGAACCTTGGACCCTGTAACAGGGAAGTGCATTTGGACGAACAATCAAATGGACATACCAGTCAGTAAGCTTAAGCAGTATATCGAAGCAGCGCAGGAAGGGACGTTCTTTCCAGACAGAGAGAACGACGAGCTCACAATGGCCCTCGGGAATCCTGAGCACCCTGGACGGACACGAGGCACGCCAGGCTCCATTCCGTGGAAGGTTGGGTTTCCGGACGCAGGCGGTTACAAATCCCATGAGAGGAGGAAAAAAGTGCAGCAGACCCAAATGCAGGCGCTGCAAGTAAGGGTAGACGCGATAGAGGAACGAGAAGCAAATCGCAGCAAACGTACTGCCGAAGCCTCCCCCGAAGCTACCCCGCCATCTCAGCGCAGAAGCAGCGTGGCTTCCACCGAGCTGCTTCAGCCGGAGCATGCCTTGACGGCTCCTGCCAGCTATCCCGTGGATGCTATAACGAAGTCTCAAAATTGCCACCTTATGACGCAATGGATGAATTTGAAGGTCAAGGCGGCTGTTGGCTCTGTTTATCCTACTGAACCCGGCGCAACTTTTCACTGTCGGCCGATTCCAGAAGGATATGCTAGGGTGATGGTGGATGAGATAATGGAGGGATTTGAGGACCTCCAGCTTGACCACCCTACCGGTGAAGGGGAGACTCGGCTAGGGTCTGCTCTGAAGACTCCATGCCTATGGCGGAAGGAGCTCATCAACCTTCTGAACTGGACGCCTCCGCCTCCTCCTCCTCCTCCGGCAAGTCAGGGCACTCCGCCTCCACCGCCTCCTCCTCCGGCGAGTGACGATCAGGGCCCTCGGCCGGCTCCTTCTCCGGCGCGTGGCGGCACTCCGCCTCCTTCTCCTCTGCGCCGACGCGCCCGAGCAGCCAGCCTCCTCCTTCTCCGCCTTGTCAGCAAGGGCGGAAGAGACCTGCCGCCGCTCCAGCTACTCCGGTGCGTTGTAGTCCTTCTCCTCCGCCTCTTAAGCAAGTAAAGAAGACAACTGCTCCGTCTGCTCGGTCGGCGTGTAGCAGTACAACCAGAGGCGGGAGGACATACAGATTCGGTCCTTCTCTGAAGACTCCAGAGAAGTTACCATATGAGAGGACCCTGGAGGAGAACGCCGAGATCGTGCGAGAAGAAGTGAGGAACTTCTTTGAAGGGGTGAAAGCAAAGAAACATCCACCTCCAGAGGAGAAGGTAGATCGGGTGAAAGTGAAGCGCACTCTGGCTGCCCTGACAAAACCACCAAAGTCTGATCCGCCGAAAGGAAACTATGACCACATTATTGGAAAGGAATTTGCTGAAGCGGAGCGGTCGGGAAGTACTGTCAGTGATCAAAGGCTGAAAGAACGACGAGCTGGGAAACAAATTGCCCAGCTCGGCGAACAAGCGAAGCAATCGTGCCCCCCGCTCAAGGTGCCTAGCCACAACGTCACTAATGATCCGAGGATGGTGCCCGGTTATAGCAATCTTGCAGATTACCTGCCCGACGAAGTACATTATGAACCCATGGACATCCAGATACAAAGATACGAGTACGGGAAGCCTCTCGTCAAAGATGAAAGATCTCTATCAACGATGATGCAAAGATTGCATGATTGGTACTTGAAAATCTGCAGAGACTCTGGGGGGAGGAGTACTTTGTATGTGAAAGTTAAAAAGGAGCATGACCTCGTTGGAATTGATCTGTTGCCTGTTCCATTTGAGGAGTTCTATCAGTTTTTCAATCAATTGGCCCTCGATAAAACAACGGTCGCCTGCTACTGTCTGTAAGTAGTACTACTTCTGTCATTAAGTTTCTCTATATAGCTTAGCTCTTTCATTGCATGTATTTATAATCATCCTCACTATATTATGCAGATTGAAGATCGCCGAATTGAAGAAAAGACAAGTCGGTGATATTGGGTTCATTAACACATATCTCATAGATTCAACTCAGGTTAAATTGCATGCCGCAGATACCGAGGCCAACTTGCTACGATCGTTGGTAATAAATCAAAACAAAGATATAATACTCTTTCCTTACAACTTCAAGTGAGTGTTACTGTCTTGTGCGTATTCGGGTTCCCTTATATATTAGTCAAGGTTATAGTAATGTAATTGATGAGTTATGCATGCGTGTGCAGTTTCCACTATATTCTCCTACATATTAAGCTTGAGCAGGGACTAGTAACCATCTTAGACTCAAGACGAAAAGATCCCCAGGACTATGCAGACATGACTCAAATACTCGAGAAGTAAGTTAAATCGATCATTATCCACCATATCAGCAACTTTGTTCATTTCCTGATATATCAATTAATTGTTTTCTTTCTCCGGCAGGGTTTGGAGAAAATTCACCAGAAAAGCTCCGGGACTGCCGAAGGAGCTGCAATTTAGACACCCGAAAGTAAGTACTATAGTAGCATTTTAAGCGCATCTACTAGTCATTCAAGCGCTAGTTTCATCAATACCATTTGGCATTCTTGCTTATCAGTTTGATTAACCTCTATTTCTTGTAAAGTGGTTGTGGCAGGAACAAGGGAATGATTTCTGTGGATACTATGTTTGCGAGTCCATCCGCCACATGACCTGTGAGCGGGGCTACACTGAAGAACAATATGAAGTACGTAAATAACAACATTCACAATTTTATTTTATTACCATCATTTGTGTTGAGTTTTATTCATTCATATATATATGTATTGACCCCCTTCTTTAAATTAGATGTTTTGGAAGCGGGATGAACTCCTAGCACCAGCTCGCATGCGAGCAATTCAAGAGGAATTGGCGGAATTCTTTCTTGACCACGTGATCCCTGAAAACGGAGAATTCTATGTGGACCCTGAGTCCGTATGATTATATTTGTAAGAGATAATTATTGTATATATGTAGCCGGTAGTGTCAGATAGATATACGAGAACTTGTTGTTTGACCAATCTCTCGGAGAAAGAGAGGTGGTCGATATCACTTCTCTCTGTATGCATATATGTTCATCACGATCTTCTGTTTCCTTTGTTTGCTTACTAGCTAGCCAACGTGTCTAGTCCTCTCTATACGTATGTATAGTATGTAGCGTCGACCAAGCACAGACATAAGAGAGGACACTTCTCTCTATTAATTATAGCTAGCTAACACAATATATGAAACACCTAAATTAACCCCCCAAAACCCCCCACCCCCCCCCCCCCCCCCCCCCTTTCAAAAAAAACAAAAACCCCAGCCATAGAAATGCTGACGCGTGGATGCCTATTGGTCCCGGTTGGTGCCACCAACCGGGACCAAAGGGTCTCCTGACTGGGCTCTGCGCACTGCCCACGTGGAGGCCCATCAGTCCCGGTTCTGGATTGAACCGGGACTAAAGGGTCAGGGCATTAGTACCGACACTTTAGTCCCGGTTCAGGAACCGGGACTAAAGGCCCTTACGAACCGGGACTATAGGCCCTTTTTCTACTAGTGATGTCGTGTTTCATGCCATGCATAAAGTGACACCAAAATTTTCCAACGGGTGGGCATGCCCATGGTAGCCCCCACACAAAATTTGAACGAATTTGGACACCGGTCGCACATTGCATCATGTCCGGCCTATGTTTTGGGTTTTTTCCACTGGAAACAACAACAACAACAACAACAAAACCTTTAGTCTCAAACAAGTTGGGGTAGGCTAGAGGTGAAACTCATAAGATCTCGCAACCAACTCATGGCTCTGGCACATGAATAGCAAGCTTCCACGCACCCCTGTCCATAGCTAGCTTTTAGGTGATACTCCAATCCTTCAGGTCTCTCTTAACGGACTCCTCCCATGTCAAATTCGGTCTACCCCGCCCTCTCTTGACATTCTCCGCACGCTTTAGCCGTCCGCTATGCACTGGAGCTTCTAGAGGCCTGCGCTGAATATGTCCAAACCATCTCAGACGATGTTGGACAAGCTTCTCCTCAATTGGTGCTACCCCATTTCTATCTCGTATATCATCATTCCAGACTCGATCCTTCCTCGTGTGGCCACACATCCATCTCAACATACACATCTCCGCCACACCTAACTGTTAAACATGTCGCCTTTTAGTCGGTCAACACTCCGCGCCATACAACATTGCGGGTCGAACCGCCGTCCTGTAGAACTTGCCTTTTAGATTTTGTGGCACTCTCTTGTCACAAAGAATGCCAGAAGCTTGGCGCCACTTCATCCATCCGGCTTTGATTCGATGGTTCACATCTTCATCAATACCCCCATCCTCCTGCAACATTGACCCCAAATACCGAAAGGTGTCCTTCCGAGGTACCACTTGGCCATCAAGGCTAACCTCCTCCTCCTCACACCTAGTAGTACTGAAACCGCACATCATGTACTCGGTTTTAGTTCTACTAAGCCTAAACCCTTTCGATTCCAAGGTTTGTCTCCATAACTCTAAGTTCCTATTAACCCTTGTCCGACTATCGTCAACTAGCACCACATCATCCGCAAAGAGCATACACCATAGGATATCTCCTTGTATATCCCTTGTGACCTCATCCATCACCAATGCAAAAAGATAAGGGCTCAAAGCTGACCCCTGATGCAGTCCTATCTTAATCGGGAAGTCATCGGTGTCGACATCACTTGTTCGAGCACTTGTCACAAATTATCGTACATGTCCTTGATGAGGGTAATGTACTTTGCTGGGACTTTGTGTTTCTCCAAGGCCTGCCACATGACATTCCGCGGTATCTTATCATAGGCCTTCTCCAAGTCAATGAACACCATATGCAAGTCCTTCTTTTGCTCCCTATATCTCTCCATAAGTTGTCGTACCAAGAAAATGGCTTCCATGGTCGACCTCCCATGCATGAAACCAAACTGATTTTTGGTCACGCTTGTCATTCTTCTTAAGCGGTGCTCAATGACTCTCTCCCATAGCTTCATTGTATGGCTCATCAGCTTAATTCCACGGTAATTAGTACAACTCTGAACATCCCCCTTGTTCTTGAAGATTGGTACTAATATACTCCATCTCCATTCTTCTGGCATCTTGTTTGCCCGAAAAATGAGGTTGAAAAGCTTGGTTAGCCATACTATCTCTATGTCCCCGAGACCTTTCCACACCTCAATGGGGATACAATCAGGGCCCATCGTCTTGCCTCCTCTCATCCTTTTTAAAGCCTCCTTCACCTCAGACTCCTGGATTTGCCGCACAAAACGCATGCTGGTCTCATCAAAGGAGTCTCCCAGTTCAATGGTAGAACTCTCATTCTCCCCATTGAACAGCTTGTCGAAGTACTCCCGCCATCTATGCTTAATCTCCTCGTCCTTCACCAAGATTTGGCCTACTCCATCCTTGATGCATTTGACTTGGCCAATATCCCTCGTCTTCCTCTCTCGGATCTTGGCCATCTTATAGATGTCCCTTTCATCTTCCTTCGTGCCTAACCGTTGGTAGAGGTCCTCATATGCCCGACCCCTTGCTTCACCAACAGCTCGCTTTGCGGCCTTCTTCGCCATCTTGTACTTCTCTATGTTGTCTGCACTCCTATCCAGGTATAGGCGTCTGAAGCAATCTTTCTTCTCTTTAATCGCCTTCTGGACATCATCATTCCACCACCAGGTATCCTTATATTCGCTTCTCCTTCCCCTGGACACTCCAAACTCCTCCGAGGCCACCTTACGAATGCAAGTCGCCATCTTCATCACATTGTTCGCATCCCCTCCTTCCTCCCAAGGGCCCTCGTTAATGACCCTCTCCTTGAACACCTGAGCTACCTCCCCCTTGAGCTTCCACCACTTCGTTCTAGCAACTTTGGCACGCTTATCCCGCTGGACACGAATCTGAAAGCGGAAGTCAGCAACCACCAGCTTATGCTGGGGTACAACACTCTCTCCAGGTATCACCTTACAGTCTAGGCACGCACGCCTATCTTCTCTTCTCGAGAGGATGAAATCAATCTGACTAGAGTGTTGGCCACTAATAAAAGTCACCAGATGTGATTCTCTCTTTCTAAAGAGGGTGTTAGCTACAATCATGTTGTAGGCTAGAGCAAAGCTTAAGACATCTTCTCCTTCTTGATTCCTGATGCCATAGCCAAAGCCCCCATGCGCCCCTTCAAAACCCGTGTTAGATGCACCCACGTGGCCATTGAGGTCTCCTCCTATGAAGAGCTTCTCACCAATCGGTACACTCCTAACCATGTCTTTCAGGCCTTCCTAGAACTCCCTCTTGGTGTTCTCATTATGGCCTACTTGTGGGGCATACGCGCTGATAACATTGAGAACCAAGTCCTCAACTACCAGCTTGACCAGGATAATCCGGTCCCCACGTCTCTTGACGTCTACCACTCCATACTTGAGGCTCTTGTTGATCAAGATGCCTACGCCATTTCTGTTCGCAGCCGTCCCCGTGTACCACAGCTTGAAGCCGGTATCCTCCACCTCCTTCGCCTTCTATCCTATCCATTTGGTTTCTTGGACGCAAAGGATATCAACACCTCTCCTCATCGCTGCATCAACTAGCTCCCGAAGCTTCCCTATCAGAGACCCTATGTTCCAGCTACCTAAGCGAATCCTCCTAGGCTCGGCTAGCTTCCTTACCCTTCGCACTCATCGAGTCAAATGCGAAGACCCTTGCTCATTTTCCACTACATCCGGGCGCCGATGTAGCGCGCCACTAAGGATGCGACGACTCGATCCTCGCTCACTTGCCACCGTATCCGGATCAAGATACGGTGTGCCACTTGGGGGGTGACGGCCCGGCCCTTGCCCATTTTCCACCACACCCGGGTTCCGATGTGGCGCGTCGCTGAGAGGGTTACGTCCCAACGAAAATCTTTTGGGTTTCATCTCCATAAGAGTGGCTGAGTTTTTACGTTGGCTCGCCAAGCCTATCGCAACCCTCCTCCTTTACCCGGGCTTGGGACCGGCTATGTTGAGACAACATAGGCGGAGTTTTTTTCCACCGGGAAAATCTTGGAAAATGCATTAAATGTCAAAAACCAACGAAACTTGGCATCCATGCCTGCCATGGTGTTGCCGCTGCGTGGAAAACATTTGGGTACGTTTGGTGGAGGTGAAGAAAAAAGTACTTCGAGACATGCCCTACCGGCCGACCCGGACGGCCCCGGTTGAACATGGTGTATTTGTTGATTTGAAAAAAAACGTTCACAAGTTTAAAAACCGTTTGTTGATTTCAAAAAATTAAGCTAATATGACAAAAAGTTCATGAAATTGAAAAAAGTTTATGAATTTGACAAAAATGTTAAGCAATTTGAAAAAAGTTCATCGATTTGAAAAAAACTTCACGAATTTGACAAAAAACTTCATGAAATTGATAAAAGTATACAAAATTAAAAACATTATTCATTTGAAAAAAAATCACGGATTCAAAAAATAAGTTCATGGATTTGTAAGATGTTTATGAATTTAAGAAAATGTTCACGAATTTAAGCAAATGAAAAAAAAAGAGTGTACGTAGTTTTTCTTTGAATTATTATTAGAAAAAAGTGTAGGTAGCTACTCATTGAAACCATGCACGGACCAGTCGGCGTACGTTTCATCCATTCCTAACACGACTCATTTTTTGTTTTGCGTTTAATTTTAAAAAAAAATTGAGGACCAACATGGCGATTCATGTGACAAGAAAAGAACCTGTACGTCCATCCATCTTGTGCATGCGGACGTTTCCTTTGTTCATTTACTGAAACACGCTCACCTTTTGTATTTAATATTTTTTTTGCGTTAACTGTATGTGTTTAACACCATGCGCGTGACTCGTTTTGTTAACACGGGGACGAGAACGTTTTTAGGAAGAAAAATAAAAAATAAATAAAACGGGAGAATAAAAGGGCCAAACAAAAAAAAAACTGAGAAGATGCACAACAAGAAGAATAAAAGAAGTAACTAGGCATGGCAAGTTAGCTGTTCTAGTTGGCTAAAGTGTGTGGAAGTAAATTAGGAGGTTGGGAGTTCAAACCCTACGTGACGCACATATTATTTGAAGGTTAAAAAAAGCCAAGACGGAGGGGCTGTGCGAACCTTCTAGATGGATTTGAGACTCCACATTTTGAGATATGTAAATGTGCGACGGTACATATAAGGGGCCGGCGGGGAGAGCGGCCCATGACGGCAACCACGACGACCTCCTTCCGCCGCCGCCAAGGCACCAACCACCATGGGGAGCGCCCTACCGTACCGCCGGCAGCCGTGGACGCAGCCGTCGCCTCCCTCCTGGTGCCGGGCCTGGATGCCATGGCTGACTGGGATCGGGGCGACGGCGTGGCTTATCCATCCGCGCCCGGATTGCTCTTCTAGAGAGGTAGAGGAGGAGGTATCGCGGCAACCGGCGTGGATGACAACGTGGGTTTGGGGGAGAATGAGTGTGTGTGTGTGTGTGTTTTTTCGGCTGGGGACGGGGGAGCAACAGTGCTTGATATGGGCCTCCCATCCTTACCCATTACGGACTTTCGGCTATACCAAATATGTATTAAGTTATAGTAACTAGCTAGGTTATAGACTCATCTTTTCTTGATATGTATGATGTTACAGTAACTAGCTATGTTACCACATGTCTTTTTTTCTTCATTAATTATATGTCACATCATCTATTTTACATAGATAAGTGTGATGTTACCATCTATGTTACTCCCATTGTAGGTAGTCTAAAAGCATGATTAATAGTATAGCCAGCTGCTGGCTACATAATCTTGCCACGTCATGTATAGTCAGCCTTATAGCCAGCAAGTATAATAGACACATATCAATTTGTACTACTTTGTTGATACATGACCCACCACCCTCTCTCACAAAGTGTCTAGGAGCATGTGCTACAGCCGGTTGTTAGTGAGTAGCCCGTTTCTCTTCTCTCTTCATTTCTCTCTCCACCAACTCATCAAAAATATAATATTTAAAGTCTTACAGTCCGTCTATGTCATCCTATTATACTTGCTCTAAGACCTATTCCAATGCAAAGGTGCTTAGATGAGGTGCTAAGTGCATTAAATACCTTAGCAACTCAACTTTCCAATGCATAGGTGTTTAATTCTTGTTGCTAAGCATACTCTATTTAATGAGTTAGCACATAAAGGCCTCCTTTGGTTTAGAGGAATTTTGTAGGAATTTCATATGATAGGATTTCTATAGGAAAAATTCTTTTAGAGCCCTTTGGTTTGTAGGAATGGAATTCTATTCCTATGGAGGAATTTTTCCTAACCTCCACATTTCATAGGAAAATAACATTAGCCTACACTTAATGGAAAAAAATCCTATGATATACATCAAAGGGCTCTTTTCCTATTTCTATTCATAGGATTTTTGATACATGTCATCTCATTTCCTACGACTTTTCTATTCCTATGATTTTTTTGCCCTATGAACCAAAGGAGGCCAAAGTCTTTCATGTATTGGTCAAGTTGTTTCATTTAAGTGGTTTGCCTAAGTTCACGCGCTTGACATTGGTTCTTTCTGGGGTCACCAAAGTCCTCTCTCTCCTCCTTAATTATTGTGCCATGTCATTTTTTGCTTATGTGATATGCTTAGCACCTGTGCACCTTGGAGCACTGGAAAGGGCCTAAGGAAAGCTGCATCGCCACTGAGGAAAGCTATGGCGCGTCAGTCGAGGTGTACATGCCTCGGAGGAAGCAACCGACTCAACCAGTGGTGGCGCAGTGGCAGCCCGGCCGTCCGTTGAATCCAAGGAAATTTAGCACAGCAAAACACCGTCAGCTCTACAAAATGGTGGAGCAGGTCTGCCCAGGTCCTGTTCAACGAACTGGTGGAGCAGGACACAAGATGCCTTCATAGTCCAGGCTTGAGCAAAGGTACTAACCCGCATTTGGATTCATGTTCTGAACTGAATTTTTAGCATATCTTATTTGGTTGAGGTGCAAAGGGGGGCATCTTGAGTTCAGTGTACAATTTGTTTGTTGAATGAAACAAATGGTGTTTGCCACAGTGACATGAAGCGCACAATTTGCTTAATGAATCAAATGGTGTGTGCTACAGTTACATGAACTAAATCATGACTATAGTATTTTGTAATGTTTTGGACACATTTTTTTTAACTTATCAAACAGCAGAAGGTGATTGTCTTGTTTATTAGGATATTATATCATGTATGGCTTCTGAAAGTAAAAAAAAATCTGATTAAACTCTTTTATCAACAAAAAAAAATCTGAAGGCACTATACATTTAGTACGGCATATTGAGTTGCAGGGCAGGGGTAGGGGTGAGGACGGTCCCCCTATGTTAATCACAACTTTTATTATATAATAAACTCATATACAAGTTATTGTAAATAACCACACAAAAAATCAGTTCACGGAGAGCAAACATAAAGTATACAATTATGTTGTACTAAGATCTCTAACGTCCATCAACTGTTGTGATACTCACTGCATTCACTGAATTTGTTGTAATCTCCCTTCCTTCATCGTCTGCGTAAGTACTTAGAGCAAAATATACAGGTTGCTTTGGAGCGGGAGCAGTGCACTTCCATTCTCCAACATAAAAGTAACTGATGCCATGAGTGGCCTATCATTCGGACAGTCTTGAACGCACAGGAGTCCGACATGGATACACCATAGAACTTCATCAAGTGAACAACTCTCAGTAACTGAAGAGTGCACCAGTTCTGTTGCTTTTCCATCTTCCCATAGTCTCCATGCCTAAGCCAACAGAACCAACTTATGATCAAGTTACTATGTTTGATATATTGAGATTCTAAGAATTTATCTATACTTACATAAGCTGTAAGGCTGACAAAGTTCATTACGAGTTGCTGGGAGGTGATCTTCAATCCACTTATAATCTCCAAGAGGAGAACACCGAAGCTATAGGTGTCCGATTTTATAGAAAAGGCACCTCCCATCACATATTCAGGCGACATGTAAGCACTGTTTTAGACAATTCAGCAAGAGGTGCATAATTTGGGATAAACTAGACAACAGAAATTAGAACCTTGAGATGTAGCTACTGCATTGAATAACTTACTATGTCCCAACAACCCGGGTAGTGTTTGCCTCTTGTTTGTTTCCACCAAAGATCCTCGCCATACCGAAGTCTGATATTTTGGGAGTCATTTCGGAATCCAACAAGATGTTGCTTGGTTTGAGATCTCTGTGAATTATAGTTAATCTTGAATCTTGGTGGAGGTAAAGAAGCCCTCTCGCTACCCCTTTAATTATTTTGAAGCGTGTGGGCCAATCAAGCACATATTGTCTTGTATCATCTGCAAAGATGAATGAAATACATCATTAGTACTGAGTGATGTTCTTTTGGTAAATCAAAAACATGTAATATGCATCAGAAGTCTGAACATACCAAAGAGAAATGTGTCCAAGCTTTTGTTAGGTAAGTATTCATAGATAAGTAACCTCTCATCTCCATAAACACAACAACCAAGAAGTCTAACAAGATTTCTGTGTTGCAATTTCGCAATTAGAATTATTTCATTTTTGAACTCCTCTATCCCTTGGGCAGAACCCTTACTAAGCCTTTTGATAGCAACTTCTTTGTCACCTTGCAACAGTCCCTACATGTTTGCATCATGCTGAATTGTTAAACAATGAAAGCAGTTGTTTCCACAAATAAAATTATTCTTCAAAAACAGAGCACGTGCTACTATAACTGTGGGTGCAAGGCTTTCTGCTACCTTGTAAACTTTACCAAAACCTCCACTTCCAATTTGGTTAAATTCAGAGAAATTATCCGTTTCAGCAGCAATATCTTCGAAGCTAACAAATGGAAACTCGACATGTTCACCACCCATTTCACTGGACGAGCTAAGGTATCCTAGCATCAGCCCCTTGTGTATTTCCTTCTTCTGCCATGTGATTGCTAAAGATTAATACTTTTGTTATTAACACTCATAAAATGAAGTAGAATTTTGAAAATAAGGGTCGTTTTTCAGTCTACCTCTGTATTTGCATATGCTGACAAGGGCTATACATGCAAGTATCAGCACGCATGCCATGGTTGGTAGTACAATCTTTACCAATTTGTTATTCTTTTGAACTGCAAAATGGAAAGTTTGCCCATCGCTAATTTACAGCCATGAGAGAACCATGGATCGAATAAAGTGCTACACATAACCCTCTAGAATTACTGCTATGCTTATGGTAAAAAGAGATCTATCGATTACGCTTGCACCAAAGTAGTTGGATGCAAAAAAAGTATTTGCCCATTACTGCTATACGATTAAATTTTGGTGTTTATCTGACAACATTAAGTGCCATGCTAATATAAGGCTAGAAGCTAGAATAAGTTGGTGCACACCAGGAGAGTTGGCAAGCCGGAGGTACAGGTTCTCGCCATGGTCGCTAAACTTTCCTGTGTCGATAAGCTAACCTGTCCAAACCAAGCACCGTGACTGGTCGGCCATAGCACCATTAGTGCTAAAGTAGGCTGTACACAAGCAATTGTTGCTGCACTCAGTCATGCACTAGCCAAAGCTTCTGTTGTGGACACGTAAAAATTTTTCAGGGACCATCATCCTAGGTAAGGTCACGAAATGACTTCGCTTGCTGCATTTCAGCTCTTCGATTCTTCTACATCCGCTTGAAAAGTTAGGACCAGAGGGCTCAAACCCATCGAGGCAACGACAGACAGCCGCCGTGTAGTCACAATAGCTGAACGGGCCACATGAAGCGTAGATGTCACAGCTAGCAGGGGGTGCGGTGATGGTAGTCCAAAATGAGCGGTTGTTCAATCTCAGAATCAACACACCCATGTAGTCGAGCGTAAGATGTGCATACTGTGAGCCATCAGAGACTCTAAAATCATAATAGAACCCATCCCCTGTGCTAACAATGGCTTCATACAAGACAGTATTCTGGTATATGTTGCCAACCGCCATGTTACCATTGAAGATAGAGAGGCAGCGGTAGGGCCTTGTCCCATTCCAAATGAAAAACTGAAGGTCAGAGCTAGGATCAAGGCTCATAGAAAAGACTCCAGTTGACATGTCATTGAGGCCCTTAGAAGCAATCAGGCGCCAAACGACATGGCCCTTCTTGCTCAATACAATACTGCCTGGGGGGGGGGGGGGGGGGGGGGGGGGGGGGGGCGTGTCCGTCGGGTGATCAAAACTCTGCCCATGCTGTTGTTCTTCACGGCCCAATGAGTGCGACCTTGGGAGTCCGACAACACCATGTCAGAACTGTTGGTGATGACGAGCGTCGGAGACGAAGCGGCGGCGATTGGATCATCGCGCTTGGCGGTCCATACAACGGTGCGGCCGGGCATGTTGTGGTACCATATGCCAAGGTACAAGCTCGTGTTGGAGCCATCCGGGGAGAAGAAGCCGAGTGCGAAGTCCCCGCCCTTGGAGACGATGGTGTTGCCGGGGGAAAGCCATCCGGAGAGAAGGAGCGCTCGTTAACTAGTTGCTCCCTCGGGAGCCTCGCAACAATCAGCGTCACTTGGCGCGCTCTCAGCCATTCGCCACGTGTCGCGTTCTGGACGCTTCCTTCGGATTTTGTTTTTTTTTCGCACGGGTTTTTGGCTTTTTAAATAGTTTTTTTCCGGGTTATTTTTATGTTTTAGTTTTTCCCCGGTCTTCCTTAGCTTTTTGATCAAAAAAATTTTAAAAAAAATTTGCGCGAAAAAAACGCGTTTTCTTTTTTTTCTTTCACGAAAGTCACGGTTTTTTTTCGTGAGAGGCACGCTTGTGCTTTAGTAAGAGTCACGACCGTGTCTTTTGGAAACGGAAAAAAACGCATTTTTTGTTTTTTTCTTTCGCGAGAGTCACGGTTTTGCTTCCGTGAGAGGCACGGTTGTGCTTTCGCGAGAGTCACGGCCGTGCTTCTCGGAAAGGGAAAAACAAAACGCGTTTTCTATCTTTTTTCTTTCGCGAGAGTCACGATTTTGCTTCCGTGAGAGGCACGGTTGTGCTTTCACGAGAGTCACGGCCGTGCCTCTCAGAAAGGGAAAAACACATTTTCTGTTTTTTTTTCTTTTATGAGAGTCACGGTTTTGCTTCCGTGAGAGGCACGGTTGTGCTTTCACGAGAGTCACGGCCGTGCCTCTCGGAAACGGAAAAAACGCGTTTTCTATTTTTTTTTCTTCCACGAGAGGCACGGGTGTGCCTCTTTCGGAAGGGGAAAACACGTGCTCTCGGTTCGGTTTTTTCGCCTGGTTTTTTTCGTGAAAAAAAGATTGTCAAAAACCTATTAACATGGGATCTAGTTTTGAAGATCTTGACGCGAGGAATCCAATAGGGAAAACGGTTCGAGATTTGGACGCTAGTAGGCCTTTGGCCCAAAGCCCAACTAAAATTATGAAATTCTCTTGGCTCATTCATGCACACATGTGAGTGGAGTGAGTGAGGTTAAAGTTTAGTCCCACCCCGGAAGTTGAGAGAGAGTTGCGCCTCTTTATAAGGTGAGCTCTTCTACCACATGTATGAGCATGAGAAGAGGAGACCTACACGCGCGCTCCTCCTCGCTTGCCTCGCCTCGTCACGACGCGCGGCGCCGCGCCGCGCCGCGCCGCGCCACGGGTTGCGGGATTGAGCCAAGCCGAGGACAGAGCTATGCACGTTGTCTATATTTTTGCTGCTCGGGAAAAATTAATGAGTCATTAATTAATAATTAATGCACGCGTTAATTACTGAACCGTTTCCGATTCTTTTGGGTCGAGACGACTCGGACGTGGGGTTTACTCCCACGACCTACCCGGCCCGCACTATATAGTCAGGCAGACGTCTACCCTAGCCGCCGCCGCTTCATATGGTTTCTCACCACCGTTCCAGATCATTGCGCCGCCAAACAAGTCTTCTCCATCCCTCCTTTCGGCGTGCACCGGGAGAAGGGACAGCAGGCCTCCGGAACCCCGCCTCTCGTGATCCTGAATGGGAGAGGGGCGATCAGGTTTTTGGGGAGCGCACTCGCGCGACTGCTGGCAGCAACGACTTCACGAACGACGACTTCTTCCCCGACCTCAGCAACCTCATCCTCGACGACATGGGCGACAACGTCAACGCCGGCCGTGCTGCTCCCGCTGCACCGTATGTATTCTATCCTTCCTGTTCGAGATCGTGGTAGAATTCATGTTTCTAGTATGTGCCCTAGATGTGATCTGTTCATCTGCTATGCTAGTTCGCATGATTAGTTTAATCTCTGCTACTGTAGTCATGATTTATCTTCTAATTATTCGGATTAAATCTCGTAGTAACTTGCTCATATTTCCAACAATCCAAAAATCTGATTATAGGCAATTTACTCCGAGTGGTTTTACTGCGCATCTGAAGCCGCCTGCCTTTAAGGGGGCGCAATATAAGAGGTGGCGCACGAGAGCAGTCTACTGGTTTCAGACCATGGGCTGCTATGACGCCATCAAGGGCAAGCCTGAGGGCGATCTTAATCCAGCACAGCTGGAAGCTTTCGAGAAGATCGATACCCTCTTTAAAGGCGCTCTTCTGAGTGTTCTTGATGACTCCATTCTGGATTCGTATATGTCGTTTGACAACGGTAAGGACATGTGGGCTGTGCTCGAGGCCAAGTTTGGTGCCTCGGACGCCGGCAGCGAGTTGTACGTCATGGAGCAATTCTATGACTACAAGATGACTGATGAGCGCCCTGTTGTACAGCAGGCTCATGAGATACAGTCGCTCGCAAAAGAACTTGAGTACTTCAAGTGTGTGTTGCCGGACAAATTTGTTGCCGGAGGCATCATTGCCAAGCTTCCACCTTCGTGGAACAATTTTGCTACTTCCCTGAAACACAAGAGACAGGAGTTTTCCGTTGCGGATCTCATTGGTACTCTTGATGTTGAAGAGAAGGCGAGAGCAAAGGACACACGTGCTCGAGTTGCTGAGGGAGGTTCTAGTGCCCACATGGTACAGAAGAAGAACTCCCAGCCCAACAAGTTCAAAAACAATAAGAACAAAACTCAGGGTAAAGGCAAGTTTGATACAAAGAACAAGCCATCACATTCTACCAACTTCAAGAAGAATTTTCATAAGAAGGGGAAGGGACTTTGCCATGTCTGCGGTGATCCTAATCGCTGGGCTCCGAAGTGTCCTAACCGCTTTGAGGAGCGCGAACATGAGAAGAGCGGCAAGTCCGCTAACGTTGTCATCGGTGATATTGATATGAAGGAATCAGGCAAACATGGACTTCACCCTGCTGATGGGGAACGGGTCACATGCCATCGTTCAAGGTGTTGGTACAGTCGATCTGAAGTTTATTTCGGGGAAGACTGTGCGTCTGAAGAACGTTCATCATGTGTCGTCCATAAATAAAAATCTCGTTAGTGGTTCTCGTTTATGTCGAGATGATTTTAAGTTGGTTTTCGAATCCAATAAAGTTGTAATTTCTAAGTATGGACAATTTGTTGGAAAAGGCTATGAGAGCGGAGGCTTGTTCCGCCTGTCTTTGTCAGATATTTGCACTAAAGTTATTAATAATGTTTGCCACAACAATGAGTCTGATATTTGGCATTCACGACTTTGTCACATTAACTTTGGTTGCATGACACGGCTAGCCAATATGAATTTAATTCCGAAAATCTCTACTGTCAAAGGCTCTAAGTGCCAAGTATGTGTGCAAGCTAAGCAACCTCGCAAGTCCCATAAGACTGCAGAGGCAAGAGACTTGGCACCACTAGAGCTTATACATTCTGATCTTTGTGAGATGAATGGCGTGTTGACAAAAGGTGGAAAGAGATACTTCATGACGTTGATTGATGACTCTACTAGATATTGTTATGTGTATCTCCTCAAAAGATGAGGCTTTAACTTTCTTCAAAAATTATAAAGCTGAGGCAGAGAACCAACTTGATCGAAAAATTAAACGGCTTAGGTCCGATCGTGGTGGAGAGTATTTTCCCAATGAATTTGATTTGTTTTGTGCGGAACATGGTATAATCCATGAGAGGACGCCTCCCTACTCACCTCAGTCAAATGGGGTAGCCGAAAGAAAGAACCGAACTCTAACTGATATGGTTAACACCATGTTAGACACATCGGGTCTTTCCAAGGAATGGTGGGGGGAGGCGCTAATGACTGCGTGTCATGTCCTAAACCGAGTTCCCACAAAGCATAAGACCATGACTCCGTTTGAGGAATGGGAAAGGAAAAGATCGAAAGTCTCTTACCTACGTAGTTGGAGTTGTTTGGCGAAAGTCAATATACCAATGCCCAAGAAGCGCAAGTTTGGACCAAAAACCGTGGATTGTGTTCTTCTGGGCTATGCTTTTCATAGCATCGGCTATAGATTTTTGATAATAAAATCTGAGGTATCCGACATGCATGTTGGTACGATTATGGAGTCGAATGATGCAACTTTCTTTGAGGACATATTTCCTATGAAGGATATGTCGAGTTCATCAAATCAGGAGATACCCACTCCATCTAGTGAGGAATTCACTGTAATTCCTGAACCCACCATTGCGATGGAACACGTTGAGAATCCTGTTGAGGGTGACAATGAAACTCATGTGAGGAGTAAGAGATACAGGACTGCAAAGTCTTTTGGTGATGATTTCATTGTGTGCCTTGTGGATGACACACCTAGGACTATTTCAGAAGCCTATGCATCTCCTGATGCTGACTACTGAAAGGAAGCTGTACGTAGCGAGATGGATTCCATCTTAGCTAACGGTACCTGGGAGATCACTGACCGTCCTTATGGGTGCAAACCTGTAGGATGTAAGTGGGTGTTCAAGAAGAAGCTTAGACCTGATGGTACGATTGAAAAGTACAGGGCACGGCTTGTGGCCAATGGTTATACCCAGAAAGAAGGTGAAGACTTTTTTGATACTTACTCACCCGTGGCTAGACTGACCACAATTCGGGTGCTACTATCACTGGCTGCCTCACATGGTCTTCTCGTTCATCAAATGGACGTTAAGACAACTTTCCTCAATGGAGAGCTGAAGGAGGAAATTTACATGGATCAGCCAGATGGTTTTGTAGTACCTGGTCAGGAAGGAAAGGTGTGCAAGTTATTAAAGTCTTTATATGGCCTTAAACAAGCTCCTAAGGAGTGGCATGAGAAGTTCGAAAGAACATTAACTGCTGTCGGCTTTGTAGTAAACAATGGTGACAAGTGCGTGTACTATCGCTATGGTGGGGGCGAAGGAGTTATTCTTTGTTTGTATGTCGACGACATACTGATCTTTGGAACCAAACTTGATTTAATCAAGGAGGTTAAGGATTTCTTATCTCGCTGTTTTGAGATGAAGGATCTAGGAGTAGCTGATGTTATCTTAAACATCAAGCTGTTGAGAGATGAGAATTGTGGGATCACACTGCTTCAGTCTCACTATGTGGAAAAGGTCTTGAGTCGTTTTGGGTATAGCGACTGCACGCCTTCTCCAACTCCATATGATGCTAGTGTGTTGCTTCGAAAGAACCGGCGGATTGCTAGAGATCAACTGAGGTATTCTCAGATTATTGGCTCGCTTATATATTTGGCGAGTGCCACGAGGCCTGACATCTCTTTTGCTGTGAGCAAGCTGAGTCGGTTTGTGCCAAAACCGGGAAATGATCATTGGCATGCGCTTGAGAGAGTTATGCGCTATTTGAAAGGCACCGCGAGCTATGGGATTCACTACACCGGGTATCCAAGGGTACTGGAGGGTTATAGTGACTCAAACTGGATATCTGATGCTGATGAGATTAAGGCCATAAATGGTTATGTTTTTACACTTGGTGATGGCGCTGTTTCCTGAAAGTCTTGTAAGCAGACCATCTTAATGAGGTCAACTATGGAAGCAGAACTCACAGCATTAGATACTGCCACTGTTGAAACAGAGTGGCTTCGTGAACTCTTGATGGACTTACCTATGGTTGAAAAACCAATACCCCCTATCCTGATGAATTGTGATAATCAAACTGTGATCGTCAAGATAAACAGTTCAAAGGACAATATGAAGTCCTCAAGGCATGTGAAGAGGAGACTGAAATCTGTCAGAAAATTGAGGAACTCCGGAGTTATTACGTTGGATTATATCCAAACGTCGAAAAATTTGACAGATCCCTTCACAAAGGGTCTATCACGTAATGTGATAGATAATGCATCGATGGATATGGGTCTGAGACCCACCGCATGAGTTGTCCATAATGGTAACCCACTCTATGTGATCGGAGATCCCGTGAAGTAGAAGTGGGAGACAAGCTGTTGGTCAGCTTGGAGGAGAGTATCCGTATATTACCTATCCCACTCCATGAAGATGCAATACTCTCCTGATCTGCATGGCAGGTTGATACTTATTTTAATGTGTTTCAAGTGGCTTATTCGGGTAAGCAAAGATGTTGTCCCGCAGAACATCTTATGAGGAACACACCTATATAAATTTGACTGTTAACGTTGCAGTCTGTGAGAATTGGGTGTTCTCTAATAAATTCATGAAAAGGCCCTGGAGTATGAC